>NC_053023.1:142216456-142410829 GCF_003073215.2 Triticum urartu
CATAATCTTTATCAGGAACACATATAGGTGAAGTAGCAAAAGCAGGTCGGGTCTCATTTTATCTCTAAGTGATTCTTTGTTCCATTTAATTATTAACCTCTTAAGCTCATATCTATCTTTGCAAGCAAAACTAGCAGCAGAAGATTCCATATCAAAAAGATAACCCTCAGGAATAACAGGCATATTTTCATCATCACTATCATCATCTTATTCAGATTCAATAATTTCTTTTTCTCTAGCCCTAGCAATTTGTTCATAAAGAAATTCACTAAGGGGCACAGTAGTATCAGGCATAGAAGCAGTTTCATCATAAGTATCATGCATAGCAGAAGTGGCATCATCACTAACATGCGACATATCAGAACGAATAGCAGAAGCAGATGTAGGTGTCGCAAACTTACTCATAACAGAAGGTGAATCAAGTGCAGAGCTAGATGGCAGTTCCTTACCTCCCCTCGTAGTTGAGGGATAGATCTTGGTTTTTGGATCTCTCAAGTTCTTCATAGTGATAAGCAGACATAAATCCCAAGTGACTCAAAGAATAGAGCTATGCCCCCCGGCAACGGCGCCAGAAAAAGGTCTTGATAACCCACAAGTATAGGGGATCGCAACAGCTTTCGAGGGTAGAGTATTCAACCCAAATTTGTTGATTCGACACAAGGGGAGCCAAGAATATTCTCAAGTATTAGCAGCTGAGTTGTCAATTCAACCACACCTGGAAACTTAGTATCTGCAGCAAAGTGTTTAGTAGCAAAGTAATATGATAGTGGGTGTAGCGGCAACAAAAGTAAAGACAACAAAAGTAATGTTTTTGGTATTTTGTAGTGATTGTAACAGTAGCAGCGGGAAAGTAAATAAGCGTAAACCAGTATATGGAAAACTCGTAGGCACCAGATCAATGATGGATAATTATGTCGGATGCGGTTCATCATGTAACAGTCATAACATAGGGTGACACAGAACTAGCTCCAATTCATCAATGTAATGTAGGCATGTATTCCGTATATAGTCATACGTGCTTATGGAAAAGAACTTGCATGACATCTTTTGTCCTACCCTACCGTGGCAGCGGGGTCCTATTGGAAACTAAGGGATATTAAGGCCTCCTTTTAATAGAGAACCGGAACAAAGCATTAGCACATACTGAATACATGAACTCCTCAAACTATGGTCATCACCGGGAGTGGTCCCGATCATTGTCACTTCGGGGTTGCCGGACCATAACACATACTAAGTGACTATAGACTTGCAAGATAGGATCAAGAACTCACATATATTCATGAAAACATAATAGGTTCAGATCTGAAATCATGGCACTCGGGCCCTAGTGACAAGCATTAAGTATAGCAAAGTCATAGCAACATCAATCTCAGAACATAATGGATACTAGGGATCAAACCCTAACAAAACTAACTTGATTACAGGATAAATCTCATCCAACCCATCACCGTCCAGCAAGCCTATGATGGAATTACTCATGCACGGCGGTGAGCATCATGAAATTGGTGATGCAGGATGGTTGATGATGACGACGGCGACGAATCCCCCTCTCCGGAGCCCCGAACGGACTCCAGATCAGCCCTCTCGAGAGGTTTTAGGGCTTGGCGGCGGCTCCGTATCGTAAAACGCGATAATTTCTTCTCTCTAATTTTTTTCTCATCGAAACTCAATATATGGAGGTGGAGTTGGAGTCGGAGACGCAACAGGGGGCCCACGAGGTAGGGGGTGCGCCCCCCACCCTCATGAGAAGGGTGTGCGCCCCCTGGCCTTCATCTTTGGCGAGGATTTTTTATTGTTTTTTTCTAAGAGGTTCCGTGGAGTTTCAGGTCATTCCGAGAATATTTGTTTTCTGCACATAAAACAACACCATGGTAATTCTGCTGAAAACAGCGTCAGTCCGGGTTAGTTCCATTCAAATCATACAAGTTAGAGTCCAAAACAAGGGCAAAAGTATTTGGAAAAGTAGAAACGACGGAGATGTATCAGTCATGAAGAAAGCAATAGCAACAAACTAAATGATCAAGTGCTAAGCTAACGGAATGGGTCAAGTCAATCACATCATTCTCCTAATGATGTGATCCCATTAATCAAATGACAACTCATGTCTATGGTTAGGAAACATAACCATCTTCGATCAACGAGCTAGTCAAGTAGAGGCATACTAGTGACACTCTGTTTGTCTATGTATTCACACATGTATTATGTTTCCGGTTAATACAATTCTAGCATGAATGATAAACATTTATCATGATATAAGGAAATAAATAATAACTTTATTATTGCCTCTTGGGCATATTTCCTTCAAAGGAGCCATCAAGCCTAACGGCGACGACAAAGAGGAACTCTCAATGAAAGCACCAATGTCGGTGTCAAAACCGGCGGATCTCGGTAGGGGGTCCCGAACTGTGCGTCTAAGGCAGATGGTAATAGGAGGATGGGGACCCGATGTTTTACCCAGGTTCGGGCCGTCTTAATGGAGGTAAAACCCTACGTCCTGCCTGATTATTCTTGATAATATGAGTAGTACAAGAGTTGATCTACCACGAGATCAGAGAGGCTAAACCCTAGAAGCTAGCCTATGGTATGATTGTATGTTGTCCTACGGACTAAAACCCTCCAGTTTATATAGACACAAGGTCGGTTACAAAGGAAGAGATATACATATCTGTATTGCCTAGCTTGCCTTCCACGCCAAGTAGAGTCCCATCCGGACACGGGACGAAGTCTTCAATCTTGTATCTTCATAGTCCAACAGTTCGGCCAAAGGATATAGTCCGGCTGTCCGGAGACCCCCTAATCCAGGACTCCCTCACTCCCACTCACTTTCTTGTAAATACAGGCTTCACCGCAAGTCTGTATAAAACTATATGCTTTGATCAACTTATCAAAGCGTGTATTCCAACTCCGAGATGCTTGCACCAGTCCATAGATGGATCGCTGGAGCTTGCATATTTTCTTAGTACCTTTAGGATTGACAAAACCTTCTGGTTGCATCATATACAACTCTTCTTTAATAAATCCATTAAGGAATGCAGTTTTGTTTATCCATTTGCCAGATTTCATAAAATGCGGCAATTGCTAACATGATTCAGACAGACTTAAGCATAGATACGAGTGAGAAACTCTCATCGTAGTCAACACCTTGAACTTGTCGAAAACCTTTTTGCGACAATTCTAGCTTTGTAGATAGTAACACTACTATCAGCGTCCGTCTTCCTCTTGAAGATCCATTTAATCTCAATGGCTCGCTGATCAATGGGTAAGTCAATCAAAGTCCATACTTTGTTCTCATACATGGATATCATCTCAGATTTCATGGCCTCAAGCCATTTTGCGGAATCTGGGCTCATCATTGCTTCCTCATAGTTCGTAGGCTCGTCATGGTCAAGTAACATGACCTCCAGAATAGGATTACCGTACCACTCTGGTGCGGATCTTACTCTGGTTTACCTACGAGGTTCGGTAGTAACTTGATCTGAAGTTACATGATCATCATCATTAGCTTCCTCACTAATTGGTGTAGTAGTCACAGGAACATATTTCTGTGATGAACTACTTTACAATAAGGGAGCATGTACAATTACCTCATCAAGTTCTACTTTCCTCCCACTCACTTCTTTCGAGAGAAACTCCTTCCGTAGAAAGGATCCATTCTCAGCAATGAATATCTTGCCTTCGGATCTGTGATAGAAGGTGTACCCAACATTTTCTTTTGGGTATCCTATGAAGATGCACTTCTTCGATTTGGGTTTGAGCTTATCTAGTTGAAACTTTTTCACATATGCATTGCAACCACAAACTTTAAGAAACGACAGCTTAGGTTTCTTGCCAAACCATAGTTCATATGGTGTCGTCTCAACGGATTTAGATGGTGCCCTTGTCGGTGTCAAAACCAGCGGATCTCGGGTAGGGGGTCCCGAACTGTGCGTCTAAGGAGGATGGTAACAGGAGGCAGGGGACATGATGTTTTACCCAGGTTCGGGCCCTCTTGATGGAGGTAAAACCCTACGTCCTGCTTGATTATTCTTGATAATATGAGTAGTACAAGAGTTGATCTACCACGAGATCGGAGAGGCTAAACCCTAGAAGCTAGCTTATGGTATGATTGTATGTTGTCCTACGGACTAAAACCCTCCAGTTTATATAGACACCGGAGGGGGCTAGGGTTACACAAGGTCGGTTACAAAGGAGGAGATATACATATCCGTATTGCCTAGCTTGCCTTCCACGCCAAGTAGAGTCCCATCCGGACACGGGACGAAGTCTTCAATCTTGTATCTTCATAGTCCAACAGCCCGACCAAAGGATATAGTCCGGCTGTCCGGAGACCCCCTAATCCAGGACTCCCTCAGTAGCCCCTGAACCAGGCTTCAATGACAATGAGTCCGGCGTGCAGTGTTGTCTTAGGCATTGCAAGGTGGGTTCTTCTCCAAATTTTGAACATTTGTTAAGCAGTGTCCGGTCCCATAAATGTTGAACCTCTTGGCTTCCACGCCCAATAAGGGTTATCTCCCACGCGTCGAATGAATGTGAGGTGCCAGGGTGTTTTTACATTCGCCCCCCTAGCCAGATAAGTAAATTGTCTATTAAAGGGATGGGGATTCTTAGATCCAATCCATACCATCCTCCCCCAGCGAGAATCCATCGGAGCGTGCTTCGGAAAAATCCACTCCAGCATGGCCGACCTCCGCAGCTCCTCCTCCCGCCCCCGTAGCCCTAAGTCTAGTGGTTGGGACAGGTGTTCAGTCCCACACAGTCGATTAGTCGAACTGCAGACCAAGGGATTTCTCCCTCCGGCGTATATGGTGCCCGTCCGAGCCGGGCTCGCCACCTACAATGGCGGGGAGCAAGCGGAGAGCTTCCCAAGCCCCTCTACGGGGGAGCGGGTATGCCTTGTCCCTTATTTGTTGAGGGGACTCAGATTTCCGATTCATCCGTTCCTCCGTGGGCTCCTGGAGTTTTACGGCCTCCAACTGCATAATTTCACCCCTGCTTCCATCTTACACATCGCCGGCTATGTTGCCCTCTGCGAGTTATTCCTGGGCTGCAAGGCTTATTTTGAGCTGTGGAAAAGTTTATTTTGCCTCGTCCCTCGCACACAGAAGGGGTCGCTTTATCAAGTGGGTGGAGCCGAAATATGGCGCATCGCCGAAACCGGATACCTGTCCAGTACTTCGAAGAAGCCGTCTGAAGGCTGGCCTTCGGAATGGTTTTATATGGAGGACGTCCCCCTTCCGGACCCTGTTAGGCGGGGTCTTCCTGAGTTCAGCAATGCTCCTCTGAAGAAACGCCGAAGTTGGCCCCCACGGAGCCCCCAGGAGGAAGACAACGGAGAAGTCCTTTACCTGATGAACCGGATTAAAGCGCTGGCTCAATCGGGATTGACAGTAAACAAGGTTATGTCAATATGCATAATGCGGGGAGTGCAACCACTTCAATATCGAGGGCACCCCTTGTGGTGTTTTAACGGGGAAGATGACGCCACCCGTTGCGGGTGTAAGGGTCCGGACAAAGCTACCGCTTTAGCAAAAATTCTGTCCGAATTGTTCAAGGGAGAGGAAGAGGAGTTCATCTGCATCAAGCCACGGGATGGATTCTCCATGTACAACCCCCCAAGCTGGGTGAGTTATATCTCCTTACTCCCGTTCTTCCCGCATTCTTTGTCGTAGGTACTCACCTTGCCATTTTGCGGCAGGAACTGCGAAAAGCCATAAGGGAGGTCAGCAGCCCATCTCCACAACCAGAGGACCCTGACCGGGCTCTCGATGCCGGACTCAAAGTAGATCCGGTCAAATTCGTGAAGTTGATAGACCGACAGTTCTATCAATTAAGCTGTGATGACGCCATGGTGGCCATTACGGGCGACTATCCCGGACTGCTTCCTGTGTCGCATGTAAGAAAAAACAAAAATCCCAACTCCAAAAACTAGGATCCCCTTTTAGACACTTCACCTACCATATACATATGGTGTTTTAACAGGGAAGGCATTCGGGACGCCATGCCGAACCCGCAGCAACTCGCCAACAAGAGGCACCGAGGCCGGGCAGGCCAAAAAGGAAGGAGGTTAGGACGGAGACGCCAGCGCAGAGGTATGACAGAAACCCCGCTCCATGGTTGTCGTATTTCTTGAAATGTAAAGATGTCCATGTTTCTTTAACAGAAAAAATGCTCGCCGGAATATGTTTGGCGAGGCTGCCGATCATGCTTCCACCAGTCGGGCTCCAGGGCCGGACATAGAGGCGGAAGCTGACATGGGGCAGACGCCGGATAGTCCCCCTACAGAGGATGCGGATAGTCTATCCGCTACACATTCAGAAGTGGAGAGCGCCATGAATCATAGGCATCGTCGGGCCGTACTCCGCGACACTTGCTTCTCACCAGAGGCATTTGATGCCTTCAATTCTGGAGAGGCGTACCTCCGTGCTGCTCAAAGTGGTCTAGCCAGAGCCACGGACCAGTATGTAAAGGATGTACGAGTAAGAAAATCTGACGATTATATGTATCAGTAGCCCCTGAGACTTGAAACAGTTGACAGAACTGATTTAAGGATCATCTTATTGTGCAGGTTTTACAGAGAAGAATAGTCGACTGTCGCAAGAGCTGGAGGAATGCAAGACCCAACTTCGGGCCACTGTTGCCGCATTGAAGGAACCTAAAGAGTCCCCAGCTAGTAACATTTCTTTCAAAGAATGATATGCACCATATAACGTGCGGCATGGCTCCAGATCTAATAATAGATGTTGTAGATAAATCCAGAGAGAATCCGGAGGAGCAGCACGCCGTACGACAGCTAAAGGCTGGCGAACGCGTGCTGACTGAGGTCAGGCGGAGAAAAACAATCTCCAAGTCGCCAATACCAAGCTGAGCGTGGAACTGAAAGATGTTCGAGCCCAGCTGGCGGACTCCGAGAAGGAGAATAAGCGGCTTCGACGCGGCATATTTAGTAAGTGCTTGAACGAACCCTTAATAAAGGGGACGGCGAAGAAGCCGGCTAACAGAGTTATGTCTGCAGGTATAATGACGGGTCGTCCCGCGGAGGAGATGCCCGGGTCTGCGGGTGATCTTCTATCCGAGCTCTTACAACTGCACGAACAAGTTCGACAGGTGATGCAAGGTATTGCCCAGGCCTTGTGGCCATCCGTCT
Source organism: Triticum urartu (assembly GCF_003073215.2). Lineage (NCBI taxonomy): Eukaryota > Viridiplantae > Streptophyta > Magnoliopsida > Poales > Poaceae > Triticum > Triticum urartu. Next base: position 142,223,601 of record NC_053023.1, read on the forward strand.
CCCTGCCAGAAGGCGTTGGAGAGCTTGTGGAGAATCTCAAGGGAGCACGGCGACGCTTCCGATTATGGAAGATATCTGCCTGCCGTTAAGGTGCCAGGGAAGCCTGGGCCATGGTGAAGACGCGGTATACCATGGCTGACCCAAATCACATGGCCGAGGTCGGACCTGTGGGGCCCGACGGGAAAGAGATCCCCGTTAGCTTAGTCTATGGGCAAGTAGAATTAGCCGCAAAGTATTCCCAACAGGATTGTAGGCTAGACCGCCTGTTGGATGGTATAGAAGAGGAATTTAGTCAGTCTACATGACTATGTAATTAAAATGACATGTATAACGCCTTCTAGCCAGATTGTAGATCATTTGTCATGGCGGACCTTTTCACTTCAACCTCGGGACCCGATAGTCCGGAGTGTATCCGAATACCCGCTCAGTTATATAAGAACCGGGGTATGCGTGGAGACCATGCGTAGGGGTCATTAGTGCTTGAACAGACAAGTGACCAACTAGTTATGTTATATTACATGGGTAGTAAGAAACATCTTCCAGGGAGAATAGTTCCGTTAAGGGTTCCTTTCCCTGGGTACGCATGCCCTAAAATGCATGGCCGGACTGTGAGAGGAAACGCAGGAAAAACATCTGGGGGCACATATGGAAAATGAATAAATCAAAATCATCTTTTGTTCATCGACCGAATATTCCCTTAAGAACGCTAGCTTTCGGCTTCACCTAGTCTGAGGTACACATCCGGCTGACCCGGCAGTAACAATCACAGAGGTGCTCCCCTTATGCCCTAGCCGAATTAACGGGAACGTAGGGCATAAATACAAGAGCCAGGCAACCCAGCTTGGCCAAAACTTAAGTCATATCGATGTATATAATGGCGAAGAAAAGGTACATGTGGAAGAATAACACATGTGCTGGGCATGAAGCCTAGATGGATAATTAAGCTTATGTGTAAGAAGCCCCCAGGTATAATGAGCGCGGTTAGCGCATCTATAATGTGCAAACGAGGCACAAGCTGGTCCTTGAAGGCCGTGAGAAAGAATAAAAGAAAGAAAGAGAAAAAAGACAGATAATATATATTCAAAAAATGGATAGAGGAAGGAGACAAACATATAGTCTGGCGCTAGGCGTAGAATCTTCGGAGCCTGGTTGCGTTCCATGGGTTCGGCTCAAGTCGATTATTCGATGCATCTCGCAGACGATACGCTCCACCGGTCAGAACTTGGTCAATAATGAAGGGACATTCCCATTTGGGCTCGAGCTTGGACTTTTTCTTCTCCGGCAGGCGTAGAACTAATTTGCCAACGTTATAAGTTTTGGCCCGTACTTCTCTGGTTTGGTATCTACAAGCCTGTTGTTGATAAAATGCGGAATGGGCTTTTGCCACGTCGTGCTCCTCCTCCAGGGTGTCCAGACTGTCCTGCTGATCGATCTTGGCTTCTCTTTCTTCGTACATGCGCACTCGAGGTGAGTCATGAATTATGTCGTAGGGCAGGACTGCCTTTGCGTTGTACACCATAAAGAAGGGTGTATATTCGGTACTACGATTCGGCATGGTCCGTAGCCCCCAGAGTACGGAGTCGAGCTCCTCTACCCAGTGCATGTTAGACTCTGTTAAGGACCGCACTAATCTGGGTTTAATGCCGCTCATGATAAGACCATTTGCTTGCTCAACTTGGCCGTTGGTTTGTGGGTGATAGACGGAAGCATAATCGAGCTTGATGCCCTTGTTGCTGCACCAGAGTTTTACCTCGTCGGCCGTGAAATTCATGTCGTTGTCAATGATGATGCTGTGAGGGACGCCATAACGGTGTACGACCCCGAATATGAAGTCTATCACCGGTCCGGATTCGGCTCTCTTAACAAGTTTGGCTTCTATCCATTTGGTGAATTTATCCACCATGACCAGTAAGTATTTTTTCTTATGGGTTCCCCCTTTAAGGGGTCCAACCATGTCAAGCCCCCAGACCACGAAAGGCCAGGTAATGGGGATTGTTTGGAGGGCGGTGGGTGGCATATGGCTTTGGTTTGCAAAAAGCTAGCAACCGGCGCAGCGTTGGACCAAGTCCTGTGCGTCAGCCCGGGCCATCGGTCAATAAAAACCTGTACGGAAGGCCTTGCTTACAAGGGCCCGGGCTGCGGCGTGGTGGCTGCCAAGTCCGGCGTGAATTTCTGCCAAATGCTTCCACCCTTCCTCTACGGAGATGCACCTTTGAAGGACTCCGGTAGTGCTTTTCTTATAGGGCAAATTCCAGTTCTGCCCCTAACTCGAACCCACTACTCAGTTTTGCCCCTAATTTTCAGGTATGCTCAATTTTGCCCCTCCGCCGTTAGTGTCACTTATAGAAATGCCCTTTTGCGTCGTTACCGTCCGGTCAAAGTACTTTGACCATCCAGAAAAAAATAGCAAAAAAAATCAAAAAAATATGAAATTTAGTGGGATCGAAGATAGTCATGTCCGCAAGGCGCGTGCACATTTTTGTGTTGGTTGGACACTCCGGGAGCTCGTGGCAAAGGAAAACAAAAATAATTTATGGCTATGAACAGTAAATTCGAAAAAATAGCAAAAAAGTTCAAAAAAAATTGAATTTATTTGGCGTCAAAGAGGCTTGAGTGCACAAAGTGCTTGCAAGTTTTGGTGATCAAATGACGTATGGGGCGCTCTAGAGAAAAAAACAAAATAGTGCATTTTTTTCAAAGTTTTTTGAGCTAAAATTTGTTTTTTTCTCCACGAGCTCCTACAATGTCCAAACACAACAAAAATGTGCACACATCTTGCGCACCTGAATATCTTGAGTCCCACGAAATTTCATATTTTTTTTGATTTTTTTTCTATTTTTTTTGAATTTAGTGCTCGCATGCGTACAAAATTTATGTTTTCCTTTGACACGAGCTCCTGGAGTGTCCGAACGGCATGAAAATGTGCACGCGCCTTGCGGACATGACTATCTTCGATCCCACCAAATTTCATATTTTTTTTGATTTTTTTTGCTATTTTTTCAGGACGGTCAAAGACCTTTGACCGGACGGTAACGGCAGAGAAGGGCATTTCTATAAGTGAAACTAACGGCGGAGGGGCAAAACTGAGCATACCTAAAAATTAGGGGCAAAACTGAGTAGTGAGTTCGAGTTAAGGGCATAGATGTAAATGTCCCTTTCTTATATAGCTCTCCCTCATGGACCCTGTAGGCTTTAGATCGTCGCACTATACAGCGTGCCTCATTTTGGTCCTCGGGAAGTTACTGCCTAGTTAGGTAGGCCAGGAATGGTTCTGTCCACGGGGCGATGACGGCCATTATTACATGGGCTGAAGGTGTTATTTCGGTGACAGAGCCTCCGATTATGTCAGAGTGTTCGGTATCAGGTGTTTTGGCCGGGTCCGGACTATTGTTACCGGTGTCCCCTTCCCATAACACCGATGGCTTAAACAACCTCTCCAAAAAGATGTTGGGGGAACCGCGTCGCATTTTGCGCCGATGCAGGCGAGGATATCCGCCGCCTGATTGTTTTCCCGAGCCACATAGTGAAATTCGAGCCCCTCGAACCAAGCAGGCATCTTTAGGACGGCGTTTTGATAGGCCGCCATTTTGGGATCCTTGGCATCAAAGTCTCCATTTATTTGAGATATTGAGAAGTTTGAATCCCCATGCACCTCCAGGCGTTGAATGCCCATGGAGACTGCCATCCGAAGACCATGCAACAGAGCTTCGTATTCGGTTGTGTTGTTGGAGTCTGTATACAATATTTGCAGTATGTACTGAACGGTATCTCCGGTTGGGGACGTCAGGATGACGCCAGCCCCTAGACCAGCCAACAGTTTAGAACCGTCGAAGTGCATGATCCAATTGGAGTATGCGCCGTACTCTCTAGGTAGTTCGGCTTCCGTCCATTCGGCGACAAAGTCGGCCAATACTTGCGATTTAATGGCTCGCCGAGGTTTGTATGTTATGTCGAACGGGAGGAGCTCAATGGCCCATTTAGCAATCCGGCCCGTAGCGCCGTGGTTGTTTATAATATCGTTAAGTGGCACTTCCGAGGCTACTGTAATCGAACACTCTTGAAAGTAGTGTCGCAGCTTCCGGGATGCCATGAATACCGCATAGGCTATCTTTTGATAATGTGGGTACCATGATTTGCATGGAGTGAAGACAGTGGATACATAGTATACCGGCTTTTGAAGAGGGAATTTATGTCCGTCAGCTTCTCGTTCGACGACGAGCACTGCGCTTACAACTTGATGAGTTGCCGCAATGTACAAAAGCATTGGTTTGCCGATGTTTGGCGCGGCCAGGATTGGGTTGGTTGCTAGTATGGCTTTTATTTCTTCCAATCCGGCTGTGGCAGCGTCCATCCACTCGAAGTTTTTGGTGCGCCGAAGGAGGCGATAAATGGGTAATGCCTTTTCTCCTAAGCGGGAGATAAAGCGGCTTAGAGCCGCCACACATCCAGTTAGTTTCTGGATTTGTTTGAGGTCCGTTGGGATAACCAACTGTGACAAAGCTCGAATTCTAGCCGGATTAGCTTCAATCCCTCTACTGGAGACAATGAAGCCCAGGAGCTTTCCTGCTAGTACGCCGAAAACGCATTTTTCCAGATCGAGCTTGATGTCGTATGTTCGGAGGTTATCGAATGTGAGCCTCAAGTCGTCTATCAGAGAGTCGACGTGTTTGGTTTTAACGACCACATCATCTACGTATGCCTCTACTATTTTGCCGATCTGTTTCTCCAGACATGTCCGAATCATGCGCTGATATGTTGCGCCGGCGTTTTTGAGCCCAAAAGGCATTGTATTGAAATAGAAGGGGCCGTATGGTGTTATAAATGCCACTGCGTCTTGGTCGGACTCCGCCATCTTGATTTGGTGGTAGCAGGAGTATGCGTCAAGGAAACACAATGACTCATGTCCTGCGGTAGCATCAATAATTTGATCAATGCGGGGGAGGGGGAAGGGATCCTTTGGGCAAGCCTTGTTGAGGTCCTTGAAATCGACACATAGGCACCAGGATTTGTCCTTCTTTGGTACCATCACTAGGTTTGATAGCCAGTTCGGGTGTTTTATTTCTCTAATGAATTCGGCCTCCAATAACTTGGCTAGTTCCTCTCCCATGGCCTATCTCTTAGGTTCAGAGAAACACCGAAGAGCCTGCTTGACCGGCTTGAATCCCTTTAGGATATTAAGGTTGTGCTCGGCCAGCCTGCGTGGGATTCCTGGCATGTCTGAGGGGTGCCAGGCGAATATGTCCCAATTTTCGCGCAGGAAATCTCGTAGTGCGGCGTCCACAACGGGGTTTAACCGTGCCCCGATGGAGGCTGTTTTGTGGGGTCCGTTGGGTGGACTTGGAATTTGACTATTTCATCCGTTGGTTTAAAAGAGGTGGAATTGGATCTCTTGTCAAGTATTACGTTGAACCTGTCCACCGTGGAGCGTAGCGCAGTTAATTCCTCGGCCGAAAGGGCTTCGGATAATGCTTCGAGGGCCAATGCAGCTGTTTTGTTTTCGACACGGAGTGCTTTGTCCGGATCACTAGCGAGAGTGATGATTTCGTTGGGCCCAGGCATTTTGAGCTTCATGTACCCATAATGGGGTATGGCTTGGAAGATCGTGAACGCCTCCCGTCCTAGAAGGGCGTGATATCCACTACTGAACGGGGCCACTTGGAATGTAATTTCTTCGGACCTATAGTTCTCTGGCGTGCCGAATACCACATCTAGTGTGATTTTCCCAGCACAGCGTGCTTCCCGACTGGGGATGATTCCTCTGAAGGTTGTGCTGCTTTGCTCAATGCGGTTCCAGTCTATTTCCATTTTTTGAAGAGTTTCCTCGTAGATGAGGTTTAATCCACTGCCGCCGTCCATGAGTACTTTGGTGAGTCGAAAGCCATCCACAATTGGACTAAGGACCAGTGCAGCTGGTGCTCGAGTAGTTCGGAATTTAGGTTCGTCACTGGCATTGAAGGTGATAGCCGTGTCACTCCATGGATTCATTGCTGCTACGTGGCAGATTTTGGCGAGGCTGTAGAGTGTTCGCTTGCGCCTATTATTTGATGCGAAGGTTTCAAAAACTGTTAATATTGTATTGTTATCCACGGGATGGTGCTCTGTGGTATTTGGGATGAGAAGATCCTCACCACTTTTGGCCACCTGCCGGAGTATCCAACATGCTCTAAGGCTGTGCGTTGGTATGGTATCCATTGTGCTATGAATTTTGCAGGGTCCGTTAAGCCATCCCTCCAATACGGTTCCATGCCCTGTAGAGGGTTTTTGCTTCTTTGCAATTAACTCGGGTGTCTTATGATAGTGCACCCTTTTACCTCGGACTGGGTGTGTATTCGGAGCCGGATTATCCCAAAATTTCGTTTCGGTTTTCCAGCCACTTTCCATCGCACAGTACTTTCGTACTATGGACGCCAAGTCGGCGAAGCGTGATATGTCACGGCGAGTTATGGCGTTAAGTATTCCCTTGTCCGTGCAGTTATTGCAGAAAAGTGAGACTGTGTCTTCCTCGCGGCAGTCCTTAAGCTTGTTCATCACAAGGAGGAATCTGGCCCAATAATGATGTACTGTTTCATGGGGCTCTTGCCTAATGTGGGAAAGATCGTTTATGTCTGGGTGGGTGGGTGGTTTTGAGTCCGAACCCCTACCCGATCTGAGACCCAGGGGCCGAGGAGTTTCCGATCTTGGAAGTTCGGATTCCGGGATGTTGCCCGATGAGTCTGGCCCGCTGCCTGACTCTAGGTTCAGGGTTTGGGTGATGTCCTCCCGTAAATGAGTATCCGGCCCGGAGAGCTCAGGAATTCGGACATAGTTAGTCCTCAAGATAGAGGGAGAATCGCCGCATTGTTCCTCCACCACCGCAACATGATGGGTGACCGGTGGAGAGTTAATCTCCCTTTGATCGGGTTTAAGCCCAATCCGATCATAGTCCGTAGCGACTCCCAAGGCGGCGATGTGATCCAAGAGCTCGTTTATGGAAGAGAGCTCCATTGGATCCATCTGCTCGGCGAATTCTGAGCCGACGTGGAGGCTGTTTTTGATGACCCGAGAAGTCATCGTCGGTGCAACAGCCGAACAGGCGGTCATGACGAAACTGCCTAGCCGGAGAGTTTGGCCGACAGCTAGGGCTCCCCCGGTGGTAATCTTGTTTTTGACAATGAGATGAGGCATCCTTCCTTACGGCGACGTCACAGAGGAACTCTCAATGAAAGCCCCAATGTCGGTGTCAAAACCGGCGGATCTCCGGTAGGGGGTCCCGAACTGTGCGTCTAAGGCGGATGGTAATAGGAGGCAGGGGACACGATGTTTTACCCAGGTTCGGGCCCTCTTGATGGAGGTAAAACCCTACGTCCTGCTTGATTATTCTTGATAATATGAGTAGTACAAGTGTTGATCTACCACGAGATCAGAGAGGCTAAACCCTAGAAGGTAGCCTATGGTATGATTGTATGTTGTCCTATGGACTAAAACCCTCCAGTTTATATAGACACCGGAGGGGTCTAGGGTTACACAAGGTCGGTTACAAAGGAGGAGATATACATATCCATATTGCCTAGCTTGCCTTCGACGCCAAGTAGAGTCCCATCCGGACACGGGACGAAGTCTTCAATCTTGTATCTTCATAGTCCAACAGCCCGACCAAAGGATATAGTCCGGCTGTCCGGAGACCCCCTAATCTAGGACTCCCTCAACCCTATTTAATGTGAATGTAGCTGTCTCTAATGCATAACCCCAAAACGATAGTGGTAAATCGGTAAGAGACATCATAGATCACACCATATCTAATAAAGTACGGTTACGATGTTCGGACACACCATTACACTATGGTGTTCCAGGTGGCGTGAGTAGTCAAACTATTTCACATAGTTTTAACTAAAGGCCAAACTCGTAACTCAAATATTTTACTTCTGCGATCATATCGTAGAAACTTTTATTTTTGTTACGATGATTCTCCACTTCACTCTGAAATTCTTTGAACTTTTCAAATGTTTCAGACTTGTGTTTCATCAAGTAGATATACTCATATCTGCTCAAATCATCTGTGAAGATCAGAAAATAATGATACCTGCCGCGAGCCTCAATATTCATCGAACCACATACATCAGTATGTATGATTTCCAAAAAATCTGTTGCTCGCTCCATTGTTCCGGAGAACGGAGTCTTAGTCATCTTGCCCATGAGGCATGGTTCGCAAGCATCAACTGATTCATAATCAAGTGATTCCAAAAGTCCATCAGCATGGATTTTCTTCATGCGCTTTACACCAATATGACCTAACCGGCAGTGCCACAAATAAGTTGCAGTATCATTATTAACTTTTCATCTTTTGGCTTCAATATTATAAAAATGTGTATCACCACGATCGAGATCCAGCAAACCATTTTCATTGGGTGTATGACCATAGAAGGTTTTATTCATGTAAACAGAACAACAATTATTCTCTAACTTACATGAATAACCGTATTGCAATAAACATGATCCAATCATATTCATGCGCAACGCAAACACTAAATAACATTTATTTTAGGTTTAACACTAATCCTGAAAGTATAGGGAGTGTGCGATGATGATCATATCAATCTTGGAACCATTTCCAATACACATCGTCACTTCACCCTTAACTAGTCTCTGTTCATTCTGCAACTCCCGTTTCGAGTTACTATTCTTAGCAACTGAAATAGTATCAAATACTAAGGGGTTGCTATAAACAAGTGTATATCAAATATACCTATGTTTACTTTGCCATCCTTCTTATTCGCCAATTACTTGGGGTAGTTCCGCTTCCAATGACCAGTCCCTTTGTAGTAGAAGCACTCAGTTTCAGGCTTAGGTCCAGACTTGGGTTTTTTCACTTGAGCAGCAACTTGTTTGCTGTTCTTCTTGAAGTTCCCCTTTCTTCGCTTTGTCCCTTTACTTGAAACTAGTGGTTTTACCATCAACACTTGATGTTTTTCTTGATTTCTACCTTCGTCGATTTCAGCATCACGGAGAGCTTGGGAATCATTTCCGTTATCCCTTGCATATTATAGTTCATCACGAAGTTCTACTAACTTGGTGATGGTGACTAGAGAATTCTGTCAATCACTATTTTATCTGGAAGATTAACTCCCACTTGATTCAAGCGATTGTAGTACCCAGACAATCTGAGCGCATGCTCACTGCTTGAGCTATTCTCCTCCATCTTTTAGCTATAGAACTTGTTGGAGACTTCATATCTCTCAACTCGAGTATTTACTTGAAATATTAACTTCAACTCCTGGAACATCTCATATGGTCCATGACGTTCAAAACGTCTTTGAAGTCCCGATTCTAAGCCGTTTAAGCATGGTGCACTAAACTATCAAGTAGTCACCTGCAATAGGTTTGTCACCTAGCGGTGCATCAAGGACATAATTCTTTTGTTCAGCAATGAGGATAAACCTCAGATCATGGATCCAACCCGCATCATTGCTACTAACATCTTTCAACTTAGTTTTCTCTAGGAACATATCAAAAATAAAACAAGGGAGCTAAACGCGAGCTATTGATCTACAACATAGATATGCTTATACTACCAGGACTAAGTTCATGATAAATTTAAGTTCAATTAATCATATTACTTAAGAACTCCCACTTAGAAAGACATCCCTCTAATCTTCTAAGTGATCACGTGATCCAAATCGACTAAACCATAACCGATCATCACGTGAAATGGAGTAGTTTTCAACGGTGAACATCAATATGTTGATCATATCTACTATATGATTCACGCTCGACCTTTCGGTCTCAGTGTTCCGAGGCCATATCTGCATATGGTAGGCTCGTCAAGTTTAACCTGAGTATTCTGCGTGTGCAAAACTGGCTTGCACCCGTTGTAGATGGACGTAGAGCTTATCACACCCGATCATCACGTGGTGTCTGGGCACGACGAACTTTGGCAATGGTGCATACTCAGGGAGAACACTTTTTATCTTGAAATTTAGTGAGAGATCATCTTATAATGCTACCGTCAATCAAAGCAAGATAAGATGCATAAAAGATAAACATCACATGCAATCAAAATATGTGACATGATATGGCCATCATCATCTTGTGCCTTTAATCTCCATCTCCAAAGCATCGTCATGATTTCCATCGTCACCGGCATGACACCATGATCTCCATCATCTTGATCTATATCAATGTGTCGTCACATGGTCGTCTCGCCAACTATTGCTCTTGCAACTGTTGCTATCGCATAGCGATAAAGTAAAGCAATTATTTGGCGCTTGCATCTTATGCAATAAAGAGACAACCATAAGGCTTCTGCCAGTTGCTGATAACTTCAACAAAACATGATCATCTTATACAACAACTTATATCTCATCACGTCTTGACCATATCACATCACAACATGCCCTGCAAAAACAAGTTAGACGTCCTCTACTTTGTTGTTGCAAGTTTTACGTGGCTGCTACGGGCTTAGCAAGAACCATTCTTACCTACGCATCAAAACCACAATGATAGTTTGTCAAGTTGGTGCTGTTTTAACCTTCTCAAGGACCGGACGTAACCACACTCAGTTCAACTAAGGTTGGAGAAACTGACACCCGCTAGTCACCTGTGTGCATAGCACGACGGTAAAACCAGTCTCACATAAGCGTACGCGTAATGTCGGTCCGGGCCGCTTCATCCAACAATACCGACGAACCAAAGTGTGACATGCTGGTAAGCAGTATGACTTATAACGCCCACAACTCACTTGTGTTCTACTCGTGCATATTACATCAACGCATAAAACCTGGCTCGGATGCCACTGTTGGGGAACGTAGTAATTTCAAAAAAATTCCTACGCACATGCAAGATCATGGTGATGCATAGCAACAAGAGGGGAGAGTGTTGTCCATGTACCCTCGTAGACCGAAAGCGGAAGCGTTAGCACAACGCGGTTGATGTAGTCGTACGTCTTCACGATCCGACCGATCAAGTATCGAACGCACGGCACCTCCGAGTTCTGCACACGTTCAACTCGATGACGTCCCTCGAACTCCGATCCAGCCGAGTGTTGAGGGAGAGTTTCGTCAGCACGACGGCATGGTGACGATGATGATGTTCTACCGACGCAGGGCTTCGCCTAAGCACCGCTAAGATATGATCGAGGTGGATTATGGTGGAGGGGGCACCGCACATGGCTAAGAGATCAAGAGATCAATTGTTGTGTCTATGGTGTGCCCCTAGCCATGTATATAAAGGAGTGGAGGAGGGGAGGGGCCGGCCCTCTCTATGGCGCGCCCTAGGGGAGTCCTACTCCCACCGGGAGTAGGATTCCCCTTTTCCTAGTAGAACTAGGAGCCCTTCCATGTAGTAGGAGTAGGAGGGAAGGAAAGGGAAGGGAAAAGGAGAAAGAAGGAAGGGGGTGCCCCCCTCCCTAGTCCAATTCGGACGAGCCCATGGGGAGGGGTGCGGCCACCCTTTGAGGCCTTTCTCTCCTTTCACGTATGGCCCATTAGCATTAAGACCCAATACGAATTCCCGTAACTCCCCGGTACTCCCGAAAATACCCGAATCACTCGGAACCATTCCGATATCCGAATATAGTCGTCCAATATATCGATCTTTACATCTCGACCATTTCGAGACTCCTCGTCATGTCCCCGATCTCATCCGGGACTCCGAACTCCTTGGGTACATCAAAACACATAAACTCGTAATATAACCGTCATCGAACTTTAAGCGTGCGGACCCTACGGGTTCGAGAACTATGTATACATGACCGAGACACGTGTCCTGTCAATAACCAATAGCGGAACCTGGATGCTCATATTGACTCCTACATATTCTACGAAGATCTTTATCGGTCAAACCGCATAATAACATACGTTGTTCCCTTTGTCATCGGTATGTTACTTGCCTGAGATTCGATCGTCGGTATCTCAATACCTAGTTCAATCTCGTTACCGGCAAGTCTCTTTACTCGTTCCGTAATACATCATCCCGCAACTAACTCATTAGTTGCAATGCTTGCAAGGCTTATAGTGATGTGCATTACCGAGTGGGCCCAGAGATACCTCTCCGACAATCGGAGTGACAAATCCTAATCTCTAAATACGCCAACCCAACAAGTACCTTTGGAGACACCTGTAGAGCACCTTTATAATCACCCAGTTACGTTGTGATGTTTGGTAGCACACAAAGTGTTCCTCCGGTAAACGGGAGTTGCATAATCTCATAGTCATAGGAACATGTATAAGTCATGAAGAAAGCAATAGCAACAAACTAAACGATCAAGTGCTATGCTAACGGAATGGGTCAAGTCAATAACATCATTCTCTAATGATGTAACCCCGTTAATCAAATGACAACTCATGTCTATGGCTAGGAAACTTAACCATCTTTGATTCAACGAGCTAGTCAAGTAGAGGCATACTAGTGACATACTGTTCGTCTATGTATTCACACATGTATTATGTTTCCGGTTAATACAATTCTAGCATGAATAATAAACATTTATCATGATATAAGGAAATAAATAATAACTTTATTATTGCCTCTAGGGCATATTTCCTTCATACTCTACCCTCGAAAACTGTTGCGATCCCGTATACTTGTGGGTTATCAAGACTATTTTCTGGCGCCGTTGCCGGGGAGCATATCTCTATTCTTTGAGTCACTTGAGATTTATATCTTCTTATCATTATGAAGAACTTGAAATACGCTAAAACAAAAATATATCCCTCAACTACGAGGGGAGGTAAGGAACTACCATCTAGCTCTGCACTTGATTCACCTTCTGTTTTGAGTAAGCTTGCGACAGCTACACCTGATATTCATTCTGACATGTCGCATGTTATTGATGATGCCACTTCTGCTATGCATGATACTTATGATAAAACTACTTCTATGCTTGATACTACTGTGCCACTTGATGAATTTCTTGATGAAAAACTTGCTAGGGCTAGAGAGAATGAAATTATTGAAACTGATAATATTGATGAAAGGGATGATGAAGACTCTCCCCTAGATATGAATTACCTGTTGTGCCTGAGGGCTATGTTATGGATGAAGAAACTGCTAGAGATTTTCTTGCTTGCAATGATATGAGTGATCTTAAGAAATTTTTAGCTAAGCTGAAACAAAAAACTCTGAATGCTAGAATGAAATATGATCCTGCTTATGCTGCTTCACCTATCTTTGTTACTGATAAGGATTATGAATTCACTGTTGATCCTAAGATAATAACTTTAGTTGAATCTGATCCTTTCTATGGCTATGAATCTGAAACTGTTGTGGCACATCTTACTAAATTAAATGATATAGCTACCCTGTTCACTAATGATGAGAAAACTCGCTATTTTTATATCCTTAAGATATTTCCGTTCTCATTAAAGGGTGATGCTAAGATATGGTTTAATTCTCTTGATCCTGGTTGTGTGTGTAGTCCCCAAGATATGATTTATGACTTCTCTACTAAATATTTCCCCGCTTATAAGAAACAAGCCTCTTTAAGGGAAATATATAATTTTGTGCAAATTGAAGAAGAGAGTCTCCCACAAGATTGGGGAGGCTTCTCCAATTACTTAATGCTTTGCCTGATCATCCTCTCAAGAAAAATGAAATACTTGATATCTTTTATAATGGACTAACCGATGCTTCCAGAGATCACCCGGATAGTTGTGCTGGTTGTGTTTTCAGGGAAAGAACACCAGATGAAGCTGAAATTCTATTGAATAATATGTTGACTAATGAAAATAATTGGACACTTCCTGATCCAATTCTTGATCCAACTCCTGAGCCAACTCCGAAGAAAAGGGGTATTCTATTTCTCAGTCCTGAAGATATGCAAGAGGCAAAGAAACCTACGAAGGAAAAGGGTATTAAAGCTGAAGATGTTAAGAATTTACCTCCTATTGAAGAAATACATGGTCTTAATTTACCGCCTATTGAAGAAACATATGGTCCTGATAACCCGACACAGGTAGTAAAGGTAAATTCTCTCTATAGATATGATAAAGCTGAAATCCCATTTACTAAGTTTGCTAGCCCATGCTTGGATGAGTTTGATGACTTTATGGTTAAACAAGAAAACTCCAATGCTTATTTTGGCAAAGAATTAAAACGCAATGCTGATATGCTTGAACACTTGGGTGATTGTATGGCTAATGTTAAAGGTGAACTTAAACTTATTAGTAAACATGCTTCGATGGTTACCACTCAAGTAGAACAAGTACTTAAAGCTCAGAATGATTTTCTCAATGAATTAAATAGTAAGAAAAATGATAATGCTATTACAGTTATGAATAGAGGTGGTAAAATGACTCAGGAACCTTTGTATCCCGAGGTCCATCCTAAGAGAATTGAGCAAGATTCTTAGAGAAATATTGTTGATGCACCTAGTCCTTCTAAGAGGAAGAAAAAGGAAAATGATAGGACTTTGCATGCTTCTAGTGAACCTGTTGTAGACACACTTGAGAATCCCAATGATATTTCTATTTCTGATGCTGAAACACAATCTGGTAATGAACATGAATCTAGTAATAATGTTAATGATGATGTTCATGTTGATGCTCAACCTAGCAATGATAATGATGTAGAGATTGAACCTGATGTTGATCTTGATAACCCACAATCAAAAAATCAACGTTATGATAAGAGAGACTTTGTTGCCAGGAAGCATGGTAAGGAAAGAGAACCATGGGTTCAGAAACCCATGCCTTTTCCTCCTAAACCATCCAAGAAAAAGGATGATGAGGATTTTGAGCGCTTTGCTGAAATGATTAGACCTATCTTCTTGTGTATGCGTTTGACTGATATGCTCAAAATGAATCCATATGCTAAGTATACGAAAGAAATTGTTACTAATAAAAGAAAGATACGGGGAGCTAAAATTTCCACCATGCTTGCTAATTATACTTTTAAAGGTGGAATAACTAAGAAACTAGGGGATTCCGGAGTACCAACTATACCATGCTCCATTAAAAGAAACTATGTTAAAACTGCTTTATGTGATCTTGGAGCCGGTGTTAGTGTTATGCCTCTCTCTTTATATCGTAGACTTGATTTGAATAAGTTGACACCTACTGAAATATCTTTGCAAATGGCTGATAAATCAACTGTTATACCTGTCGGTATTTGTGAGGATGTGCCTGTTGTGGTTGCAAACGTTACTATTTTAACAGAATTTGTTATTCTTGATATTCCCGAGGACGATAGTATGTCTATTATTCTTGGAAGACCCTTTTTGAATACTGCAGGGGCTGTTATTGATTGCACCAAAGGCAATGTCACTTTTCATGTTCATGGCAATGAGCATACGATACACTTTCCGAGGAAACAACCTCAAGTCCACAGTATAAACTCTATTGGAAAAATGCCATCGATTACTTTTGGAGGTTTTGAATTTCCTCTTCCTACTGTCAAGAAGAAATATGATATCCTTATTGTTGGGGATGTGCATATCCCCGTTGAGGTAACCTAATGTTATTCAAAAATTCTCCGGTTCCATGTTATTCGAAATGAGTTTGTTAACAAGATCTGATCAACCTTGTTAGTGGATTCCTTTTGATGAGCATGAGATGAATGAATTTAGAAAATACAACTCTCTGTACCCTCTTTTTACTTTCTGTTATTTATATTAAATAAAGCAAAAATAGTAATTTCTGTCTGTTTTCTGAATTATCCTTGCAATAAAAAAATACCCTGAAAATAAAAGTTCTCCAAATGCCCTGAAAATTAAATATGGTTTTTTCTAGAATATTTGAGAATATCTGGCACTGAGAACACAGCAGGGGAAGCAAGCACCTGGCCACGAGGGTGGAGGGCGCGCCCTACCTCCCTGGGCGCGCCCCCCTGCCTCGTGGGCCCATGGTGCCTCCCCTCCACTTATTCCAGCTACCACACACTCCTTCTTCCTCCCACAAACACCACTAACCAGCTCAAACCCAAGTCTAAGCTCATTTTGCTGTCATTTTCGATCTCCTTGCTCAAAGCACCTCTCACAAATCTGCTTTGGGGAATTGTTCCTTGGTATGTGACTCCTCCAATTGTCGAATTAGTTTTTGTTCTAGTGCTTTATTCATTGCATATTTTTGCTGCTTAGATGACCCTGTTCTTGAGCTTGCATAGCAAATTTGTGTGGTCAAAAATAGTTTTGATGCATGATATTGCCCCTAGGCACTTGTAGGAGTAGTTGCTATCAATATTGTTGAGTTTGGTTCACTTTTATTTTGAATTTACTAAAAAATTCAGAAATTTTCGTAAAAAGATGAAGAGTTTTTTGAGGGGCTCATCGAGCTGAAGCTCGAAGGATAAGCAAAGTGAGGAGGATAAGAGGCCCAAATATAATCTCCCTCGCACCATGGAAGTTCGGCCATGTGAATGGCCTTGTGATAATTTCTTGAGAGTAGCCAGGATTTATGATGATTTCTATGAATTGGATGAGAATGCACGCCTCACTGCCTTCCTCCATGACCAACATGAACAATATCTCTTACTCACCAATATCTTTGTAAAAAACTTTCATTTCCATGCTAGGAGCTCACCACCTACGGTGGAATTTTATTTATATGATGAGCATAAGGAGATGTCACTTCAAGATTTTTGTCGGGTTTGTTTGATCCCTTTTGAGGGCAGCGTAGAGGAACCACATCGTGACGATGTGGATGGGTTTATTGATACCATTACTATAGGGGAAACGAGGAAGGTTTCCGACACACGAATTACTAGCATACACTTTCCTGTTCTACGTTAGTTTGCTATATTTGCTAGTAGATGTTTAATTGGGCACGGAAACTGTGGAAACCTAAGTGCCCCTGATATTGTTATTTTGTGCCATGCCTTATTTCGTGATGACACATTCAGTATGGGCGCTATTATTGCAAAGCGGTTAAATCTTAACCGTACTAAGGGCCCCGTCCTTGGAGGCATCTTCGCCTCGCGCCTCGCTGCATGTTTTAACATACCTATTAGGCATTATGAGAAAGAAGAAAAAATGTTGCCTCATTTTTATTTAGATTATAAGAGTATGGTAGCACATGATTTTATTGTTAAGAATAGGGAAAAGGAGCTTAAGTACAAATTAATATTTGGTAAAAAATCATCCTGAGACTATTACCTTGCCTGCTCCTTCCTTGTTTGATTTATCTGCAGGCAAGTACCTCGTTACTTTGGAGGCCATCCACGCCTACCGGAACACTACATCAGCTACAGAGCCAGAGCCGGAACCACAATTTGATCCTCCACGGCAGTCTGATTATCAGTGGGATCCGGAGGTGATTGCCAATCAGTGGCAATCCAAGGCTTCTTCACAGTATGACCCCAGCTACAACTTTGGATATCCGCCAGGCCAGCCATGGCCATAGACCAACTTAGGCCAAAAGCCTAAGCTTGGGGGAGTACGTATTTCTCACCGACATTACATTCATGTTCACACACTCATTGCTAGTTGTCGGTGCTCATACTTTTTTACTGTATCATCCATGCTAGTTTATTTTCCTTTTTATGTTTTCATCTTGTGTGTTTAATAAACCTTAAGAAAAACCAAAAAAATTAGTTGTAACTTTCAATTAGTTTAGTTTCCATGCTTGTAGTAGTAATTAAAAAGAAAACCCAAAAAGATTTCTCATTATTCTTTTACTTGTTGGGAGCTTTCCCATGTAAATAGTTTTATTTCTTTTCTTGTTCTTTGGGGGTCGAGAGGAGAAGATCATAATTAAAATGTTAAGTGGCTCTTATATGCATTATCGTTGATCTGACAAAGAGCCCATATTACCTTGTCTTCTTTCTTGAATTGAATGCTTGCAGATTCTAGCTTAGTCCAATGCACGTGCACTATTATTATTATCCACCCTATTCGGTCGTGCAAGTGAAAGGCAATAATGATGATTATATGATGAACTTATTAAGATGAGAAAAGCTGGTATGAACTCAACCTCTCTTTCTTTTATAAATATTATTAGTTCACCATTCCTGATTCAGCCTATTATGAATACCACATGTTTGCAATGACAATTAGAGATTATAGTTGCTTATGCCATGCTTAATTAGCTAGGAGCTTATAATGGTTTGCCTTGCGTGCCAACATGCTATTAAAATAGTTGTGATGTGGTATGATAGGGTGGTATCCTCTTTTGAACGATTCGAGTGGCTTGACTTGGCACATGTTCACGCATGTAGTTGAAACAAAATCAACATAGCCTCTATGATATTTACGTTCATGGTGCATTATATCGTACTCATGCTTGCATTCGGTGTTGATTAATTTTAATGCATGTTCATGACTGTTGTCGCTCTCTAGCTGGTCGCTTCCCAGTCTTTTGCTAGCCTTCACTTGTACTAAGCGGGAATACTGCTTGTGCATCCAATTCCATAAACCCCAATGTTATTCCATATGAGTCCACCATACCTACCTATATACGGTATCTACCTGCCGTTCCAAGTAAATTTGTATGTGCCAAACTCTAAACCTTCAAATAAATATCATGTTTTGTATACTCGAATAGCTCATGTATCAACTAGGGCTGTCCGTATCTTCCATGTTAGGCGGGTTATTCTCAAGAGGAGTGGACTCCGCTCCTCACTCATGAGAAAATGGCTGGTCACCGGGATGCCCAGTCCCATGCTTTATGCAAATCAAATCAAAATAACTGCAAACAAAACTCCCCTGGGACTCTTGTTAGTTGGAGGCACTCGTTGTTTCAAGCAAGCCATGGATTGATGCTTGTTGGTGGAGGGGGAGTTTAAACTTTACCATTCTGTTTGGGAACCGCCTATAATGTGTGTAGCATGGAAGATATCGCCATCTCTTGGTTGTTATGTTGAAAATGAAAGTATACCGTTCAAAATATTATTCATATCTATTTCAAAACCGAGCTTTGGCACCTTTACAAATCCCTGCTTCCCTCTGCGAAGGGCCTATCTATTTACTTTTATGTTGAGTCATCATCCTCTTATTAAAAAGCAACAGTTGGAGAGCACCGCTGTCATTTGCATCCATTACTATTAGTTTACATTGAGTATGACTTGACTGGATCTCTTTTATCATGAATTAGAATGTCAAGTCAGTCCTTGATCTTTAAAAGTGCTCTGCATTTATGTTTTGCGGTCTCAGAAAGGGCTAGCGAGATACCATCTTGTTATATCATATCATGATTGTTTTGAGAAATTGTTGTCATCCAAGATTTATTATTATTGCTCGCTAGTTGATTATGCCGTTGATATGAGTAAACATGAGACCTAAATCTTATTGTGAATATGGTTAGTTCATAATCTTTGCTAAAAACTTGAATGCTGGCTTTACATATTTACAACAACAAGAGCAAACAGAGTTTGTAAAAGTTTTTCTTTATCACTTTTAGTTTATCAACTGAATTTCTTGAGGACAAGCAAAGGTTTAAGCTTGGGGGAGTTGATACGTCTCCGTCGTATCTACTTTTCCAAACACTTTTGGCCTTGTTTTGGACTCTAACTTGCATGATTTGAATGGAACTAACCCGGACTGACGCCGTTTTCAGCAGAATTGCCGTGGTGTTATTTTTGTGCAGAAATAAAAGTTATTGGAATGACCTGAAAATCAATGGAGAATTATTTTGGAATATATAATAAACATTGGAAGGAAGATCCACGTCAGGGGGTGCCCCACCTGTCCACGAGGGTGGGGGCGCGCCCCCTGCCTCGTGGCCCCCCTGACGCTCCATCGACCTCAACCTGGACTCCATATATTCACTTTCGGGGAGAAAAAAACGAGGGAGAAGGATTCATCGTGTTTTACGATATGGAGCCGCCGCCAAGCCCAAAACTCTCTCGGGAGGGCTGATATGAAGTTCGTTCGGGGCTCCGGAGAGGGGAATCCGTCGCCATCGTCATCATCAACCTTCCTGCATCACCAATTTCATGATGCTCATCTCCGTGCGTGAGTAATTCCATCGTAGGCTTGCTGGACGGTGATGGGTTGGATGAGATTTATCATGTAATCGAGTTAATTTTGTTAGGATTTGATCCCTAGTATCCACTATGTTCTGAGATTGATGTTGCTATGACTTTGCTATGCCTAATGCTTGTCACTAGGGCCCGAGTGCCATGATTTCAGATCTGAACCTATTATGTGTTCATCAATATATGAGAGTTCTTGATCCTATCTTGGAAGTCTATAGTCACATATTATGTGTTATGATCTATTAACCCCGAAGTGACAATAATCGGGATACTTACCGGTGATGACCGTAGTTTGAGGAGTTCATGTATTCACTATGTGCTAATGCTTTGTTCCGGTACTCTATTAAAAGGAGGCCTCAATATCCCTTAGTTCCCAATAGGACCCCGCTGCCACGGGAGGGTAGGACAAAAGATGTCATGCAAGTTCTTTCCATAAGCACGTATGACTATATTCGTAATATATGCCTACATTACATTGATGAACTGGAGCTAGTTCTGTGTCACCCTAGGTTATGACTGTTGCATGATGAACCGCATCCAGCATAATTCTCCATCACCGATCCATTGCCTACGAGCTTTCCATATATTGTTCTTCGCTTATTTACCTTTCCGTTGCTATTGTTATCATCACTACAAAACACCAAAAATATTACTTTTGCTACCGTTACTTTTGTTATCGTTACCACTACTATCATATTACTTTGCTACTAAACACTTTGCTGCAGATATTAAGTTTCCAGGTGTGGTTGAATTGACAACTCAGCTGCTAATACTTGAGAATATTCTTTGGCTCCCCTTGTGTCGAATCAAAAAATTTGGGTTGAATACTCTACCCTCAAAAACTTTTGCGATCCCCTATACTTGTGGGTTAACAATTTCCCCAAATAAATAAATAAATAAAGTACAATTTTTTTACACAGGAATAAATTATAGTTTATGCAACATATATAAATAACACTGGATATACTCAAAGATGGTCACTAACTTCATTAGCACATCTTATTGTTTGGGTACCAAGTAGAACTATTTTTTCATCAAGTTGGTGAAAATATTTTTTTATACTCCCTCCATTTGAAGATATTTGAAGTGTCAAGTGTGACCAAGTTTACAGACAAATATAGTAACTTCTACAAAACCAAATTAGTTGGATGAGATTCATCACAAAATGAAAAATCATTCTATATGTATATATTTGATATTATAGATAGTAATATATTTTTCTATATAATTGGTCAAACTTGAATAAGGTTCAAGTTTGACTTAGGACAACCTAGAACTTCAAATAGTTTGGAACAGAGGAAGTAAGTATCTGTAATGGGGATTTTTATTTTTATTATGTTGGCATAACCACATATCATATACAATTCCTATTCTTTTGTTCTTTCAACAAAATTAAAACTTGCATTACATCATCTGGAGCATGAAAAATGTCTCCACAATTCACATCAATCTTGACTAAGAAAAAAAGAAAATAAAAAACCAATCGATTTTGTCTGGCTAAATAGATGCGCTCCTTCGAGTATTTGTATGAACTTCTGCAATATTGTTCCATCACACCAACAAACGTCCATAACTCATTTTAATAGCACCCATAGCAAATATATATGTGATATTTTTGGACATATCTATAGATAGCTTTTACAACTCTGGCTGTTTGTGTTATTTTAAGTGTTTTATTAGGGAAAAACTTGAAAAATCTTATGTAGATTTCATATTATTTTAAGTATATTTAGTAGCAAAAAAACTTGGAAATATTATATGTAGATTTGTTAAAAAGTATTTGAATGTTATCGATATACTATAGTAGAAATTGTTGGTTAAAGTTGCATCTAGTAGATTGTCAGTATCCAAAAGCGTCAGTTATGTATGACCTGGAGGGAGTTATGTATGTGTGCTCTTGGCGGTTTGCTTTATTTATAAAGCGGGGGCGAAAGCCTTTTTCGGTAGATTGTGTAAGATTTAACAAAGTTTGAGAAAAAGTAGGTCAGACCAGCAACACATGCTAATGATACTTCGCTTCTCTTGTGTGTAAGAAACTCTTCGCAAAAAAACCAAGTGGGTTGAAGATTAATTTTGACAAGTGCAAGGTGGTTGTGTTGGGATATTCTCAGGCGGAGCAGCAGCGGATTGCGGACAACCTAAATTGTAGGTTGGCCGTCTTCCCCATAGAGTATTTCGGCATGCCACTTTCTGACTCGAGGGTTCTTCTTAGTGCGTTCGACCCTCTTATGGGGAGGATAGTCGTGCGGGACAAACTGTGGTGTGGACAGTTTACTTCCAAGGGAAGTAAGACTGTCTTGATTGACTCAAATCTCTTCAGCTTGCCCATGTATATGATGAGGATTTATATTCTTCCGAAGGGAGTTTATAGTTTGTTCGATAATGTGACGCCCCCGACTTGATCGTGCACTAATCATACACGCAAATGCGCACGATCAAGTTCAGAGACTCACGAGAAGCTATCACAACACAACTTTAGACACAAATTCAAACATAAACCTTTCTATTACAAGTTAGGGCCACGAAGGCTCGAATACATAAGTCAGCGAAAGCAACAATATCTAAGTACAGACATAATTAAACAAGTTTGCCTTTTTTCTTTATTATTTTATGTGTCTTATTTTCTCTGCTATTTTGCATTTTATTTTAAAACCAAATGATTTCAGTTGCAGATGAAACTTGTCACATAAATATTTGGCAATATTGTGAAGTTCCCCAATAAGTTCTAGAGAATTAGAAAATGTTTAAACATTTTTAGAAATTGAAAAGGTCAAGTATTTTGCTGTTGATCCACTTACAAAGTAGCTGGGGTCAACTTGGGAATTCAAATTAGTTTGATTCCACTTGGGAAATTACTTAGATATTATTTAGAATATTGTCAATATTTTTGTTTTACTGTTTGAAGAAATAATAATTTGACTTGCATTTGAATTTGAATTTGAATTGGATTTCAATTAGGGGCAATTAAGCTTAGAAAAAGGGATGACATGGCATCACTAGGGTGAGATTACTATAACACGATTATTGGGGTGTTACAGATAAAGACCTCTCCCAGTTGTTCTGGCAAGCGATGAACGATCGACAAAAGTACCACATGGTGAGGTGGACCGACATTTGCTTGCCTAAAGATCTGGGAGGGCTGGGAATCCTTGCCTCCCATCGCATGAACGTCTCCCTCATGCTTAGGCAGGTCCGACGGATTATCCGAGGGGGTGGCTGTAGCTTCTTCAGGCAAAGTATCTGCGGGGCGTGCCACTCCTAGCTTGCAAACGCGTGGAGGGTTCCCAGTTTTGGAAGTTGATCCAGAAGATCAAGCACGTGATTCGCTTGGGGTTGTCCTTCTCTATTGGCAATGACGATGGGGCCATGTTTTGATCAGATCGTTGGGTGGACGGAACCCCATTATGCACGGGGTTCCCAATCTTGTTTGCCAACTGCAATGATCCGTTGCTCTTGGTCTCTGGGCGTTCCAAAATGGTCAATGAAACATCTTGCTTCGTTGCTCATTTGGGTCGGAGGAGGTGTTGGAGTGGTCCAATTTATAGGTGACCCTACCTCCCATGCGCGGGGGAGACCTGATACGTCTCCAACGTATCTATAATTTTTTATTGTTCCATGCTATTATATTATCAACCTTGGATGTTTTATATGCATTTATATGCTATTTTATATGATTTTTGGGACTAACCTATTAACCTAGAGCCCAGTGCCAGTTTCTGTTTTTTTTTCTTGTTTTAGAGTATCGCAGAAAAGGAAAATCAAACGGAGTCCAATTGACTTGAAACTTCACGAAACTTATTTTCGGACCAGAAGAAGCCCACGGAGTATCGGAGTTGGACCAGGAGAGTCTCGGGCTGCCCACGAGGGTGGGGGAGCGCCCGCCCCCCTGGGCACGCCCCCTGCCTCGTGCCTGATACGTCTCCAACGTATCTATAATTTTTTATTGTTCCATGCTATTATATTATCAACCTTGGATGTTTTATATGCATTTATATGCTATTTTATATGATTTTTGGGACTAACCTATTAACCTAGAGCCCAGTGCCAGTTTCTGTTTTTTTTTCTTGTTTTAGAGTATCGCAGAAAAGGAAAATCAAACGGAGTCCAATTGACTTGAAACTTCACGAAACTTATTTTCGGACCAGAAGAAGCCCACGGAGTATCGGAGTTGGACCAGGAGAGTCTCGGGCTGCCCACGAGGGTGGGGGAGCGCCCGCCCCCCTGGGCACGCCCCCTGCCTCGTGGACAGCCCGGAGGTCCACCGACATACTTCTTCCTCCCATATATACCCATATACCCTAAAACTATCGAGGAGAAGAATAGATGCTAAAATTCTATGTATAAGCATTTTCCTAGTAGTGGTGGGATACCCGTGGTGACAATGGGGTATTCTATTGATCCACTTGATGTATGTTTTGGTGATCAACTTGCGGGTTCCGCCCATGAACCTATGCATAGGGGTTGGCACACATTTTCGTCTTGACTCTCCGGTAGGAACTTTGGGGCACTATTTGGTTCTTTGTGTTGGTTGAATAGATGAATCTGAGATTGTGTGATGCATATCGTATAATCATACCCACGGATACTTGAGGTGACATTGGAGTATCTAGGTGACATTAGGGTTTTGGTTGATTTGTGTCTTAAGGTGTTATTTGTATGAACTCTATGATAGATTGAACGGAAAGAATAGCTTCATGTTATTTTACTACGGACTCTTGAATAGATCAATCAGAAAGGATAACTTTGAGGTGGTTTCAGTACCCTAGCATAATCTCTTTGTTTGTTCTTGCAATTAGTGACTTTGCAATGACTCTTTGTTGCATGTTTATGGGATAGTTATGTGATCCAATTATGTTATTATTGTTGAGAGAACTTGCACTAGTGAAAGTATGAACCCTAGGCCTTGTTTCAACGCATTGCAATACTGTTTACGCTCACTTTTATCATTAGGTTTTTACCTTGCTGTTTTTATATTTTCAGATTACAAAGACTATTATCTACTATCCATATTGCACTTGTATCACCATCTCTTCGCTGAACTAGTGCACCTATACAATTTTACCATTGTATTGGGTGTGTTGGGGACACAAGAGACTCTTTGTTATTTGGTTGCAGGGTGTGTTTGAGAGAGACCATCTTCATCCTACGCCTCCTACGGATTGATAAACCTTAGGTCATCCACTTGAGGGAAATTTGCTACTGTCCTACAAACCTCTGCACTTGGAGGCCCAACAACGTCTACAAGAAGAAGGTTGTGTAGTTAGACATCAAGCTCTTTTCTGGCACCGTTGCCGGGGAGGTTAGCGCTTGAAGATATATCTTTAGATCTTGCAATCAAATCTTTTTGTTTCTTGTTTATCACTAGTTTAATTTATAAAACAAAATTACAAAAAGATGGAATTAAGAGTACCTCATATACTTCATCTTTTCAATATCTATCATGAAAATAAGGATTCTGATAATTGTGCTCAAGTGCTAGAAGAAGAATGCATTAGAATGTTTGGCACTAAATATTTGAATGATGAGCATGATTGCAATGTTGTTAGTATGAATTCCTTGAATATCCATGATGCTAATGATATGCAAAGCCACAAGCTTGGGGAAGCTATGTTTGATGAAGATGATATTTTTTGTCCCCCAAGCTTTGATGAGCAAATTTATAATGATGAAAGCATCCCTCCTATCTATGATGATTATTGTGATGACATGTATGCTATAAAGAATAATGATAACCATGAAACTTATCATCATGATTTTAGTTTTCAATTGTATTATGCCTCACATGATAATTATTTTGTTGAGTTGGCTCCCACTATTATTCATGAGAAGAAATTTGCTTATGTGGAGAGTAATAAAAATTCTATGCTTGTAGATCATGAAAATAATGCTTTAGGTGCTGGTTATATTGTTGAATTCATTCATAATGCTACTGAAAATTATTATTAGGGAGGAATACATTCTTGTAGGAATTGCAATAATATCAAGTTTCCTCTCTATGTGCTTAAAGTTATGAAGTTATGCTTGTTTTACCTTCCTATGCAAGTTGATTCTTGTTCCTATAAGTTGTTTGCTCACAAAATCCCTATGCATAGGAAGTGGGTTAGGCTTAAATGTGCTAGTCATAGTCTTCATGGTTCCCTCTTTATGTTACAATTCTTATCTTTTATGTGAGCATCATTGAAATCATCATGCCTAGCTAGGGGCGTTAAACGATAACGCTTGTTGGGAGGCAACCCAACTTTATTTTTGTTCCTTGCTTTTTTTCCTGTTTAGTAATAAATAATTTATCTAGCCTCTGTTATGATTGATTTTTTATGTTTTAACGAGTGTTTGTGCCAAGTAGAACCGTTGGGAATACTTGGGGAAAGTCTTGTTGATCTTACTGTAAAAAACAGAAACTTTAGTGCTCACGAGAATTGCTGCCATTTTTTTATTGGAGAGTGATATTTATTTAATTCTTTTTGCAGATGATTAATAGATAAATTTCTCACGTCCAGCAATTTATTTTAGAATCTTTTGGGTTCCAGAAGTTTGCGTTAGTTACAGATTACTATAGACTGTTCTGTTTTTGACAGATTCTGTTTTTCGTGTGTTGTTTGCTTATTTTGATGAATCTATGGCTAGTCAAATAGTTTATAAACCATAGAGAAGTTGGAATACAGTAGATCTAACACCAATAGAAATAAAGAATGAGTTCATTACGGTACCTTGAAGTGGTGTTTTGTTTTCTTTCGCTAATGGAGCTTACGAGTTTTCTGTTAAGTTTTGTGTTTTCAAGTTTTCAAGTTTTGAGTAAAGATTCAATGGACTATGGAATAAGGAGTGGCAAGAGCCTAAGCTTGGGGATGCCCCGGAAGGCATCCCCTCTTTCGTCTTCGTTCATCGGTAACTTTACTTGGAGCTATATTTTTATTCACCACATGATATGTGTTTTTGCTTGGAGCGTCATTTTATTTTATTTAGTTTTGCTTGATGTTTGAATAAAATACCAAGATCTGAAATTCTTAAATGTTAGAGAGTCTTCACATAGTTGCATAATTATTCGACTACTCATTGATCTTCACTTATATCTTTCGGAGTAGTTTGTTGTTGCTCTAGTGCTTCACTTATATCTTTTTAGAGCACGGTGGTTTTATTTTATAAAATAGACGAGCGTCACTTATATTATTTTGAGAGTCCTAAACAGCATGGTAATTTGCTTTGGTTATGAATTTAGTCCTAATATGATGGGCATCCAAGAGGGATAAAATAAAAACTTTCATATAAAGTGCATTGAATACTATGAGAAGTTTGATACTTGATGATTGTTTTGAGATATGAGATGGTGATATTAGAGTCGTGCTAGTGAGTAGTTGTGAATTGAGAAATGCTTGTGTTAAAGTTGTGATTCCCATAGCCATTGCACGTATGGTGAACCGTTATGTGACGAAGTCGGAGCATGATTGTATTTATTGATTGTCCTCTTATGAGTGGCGTCGGGGACGAGCGATGGTCTTTCCTACCAATCTATCCCCTAGGAGCATGCGTGTAGTACTTTGTTTCGATAACTAATAGATTTTTGCAAATAGTATGTGAGTTCTTTATGACTAATGTTGAGTCCATGGATTATACGCACTCTCACCCTTCCACCATTGCTAGCCTCTCTAGTTACCGCGCAACTTTCGCCGGTTAAACCCACCATATACCTTCCTCAAAACAGCCACCATACCTACCTATTATGGCATTTCATAGCCATTCCGAGATATATTGCCATGCAAATTTCCACCGTTCCGTTTATTATGACATGCTTCATCATTGTCATATTGCTTTGCATGATCATGTAGTTGACATCGTATTTGTGGCAAAGCCACCTTCATAATTCTTTCATACATGTCACTCATGCATCATTGCACATCCCGGTACACCGCCGGAGGCATTCATATAGAGTCATACTTTGTTCTAGTATCGAGTTGTAATCATTGAGTTGTAAATAAATAGAAGTGTGATGATCATCATTAATAGAGCATTGTCCCAAAAAAAGAGAAAGGCCAAATAAAAAAGAAAGGCCAAATAAAAAATAAAATAAAATTAAAAAAAGGGACAATGCTACTATCCTTTTTTCCACACTTGTGCTTCAAAGTAGCACCATGATCTTCATGATAGAGAGTCTCTTGTTTTGTCACTTTCATATACTAGTGGGAATTTTCATTATAGAACTTGGCTTGTATATTCCAACAATGGGCCTCCTCAAGTGCCCTAGGTCTTCGTGAGCAAGCAAGTTGGATGCACACCCACTTAGTTTCTTTTGTTGAGCTTTCATACATTTATAGCTCTAGTGCATCCGTTGCATGGCAATCCCTACTCACTCACATTGATATCTATTAATGGGCATCTCCATAGCCCGTTACGCCTAGTTGATGTGAGACTATCTTCTCCTTTTTGTCTTCTCCACAACCACCATTCTATTCCACCTATAGTGCTATGTCCATGGCTCACGCTCATGTAATGCGTGAAGATTGAAAAAGTTTGAGAACATCAAAAGTATGAAACAATGCTTGGCTTGTCATCGGGGTTGTGCATGATTTAAATACTTTGTGTGATTGAAGATGGCATAGCCAGAGCTATATGATTTTGTAGGGATAGCTTTCTTTAGCCATGTTATTTTGAGAAGACATGATTACTTTGTTAGTATGCTTGAAGTATTATTATTTTTATGTCAATATTAAACTTTTGTCTTGAATCTTATGGATCTGAATATTCTTGCCACAATAAAGAATATTACATGGATAAATATGTTATGTAGCATTCCACATCAAAAATTCTTTTTTTATCATTTACCTACTCGAGGACGAGCAGGAATTAAGCTTGGGGATGCTATACGTCTCCAACGTATCTATAATTTTTGATTGTTCCATGCTATTATATTATCAACCTTGGATGTTTTATATGCATGTATATGCTATATTATATGATTTTTGGGACTAACCTATTAACTTAGAGCCCAGTGCCAGTTTCTGTTTTTTACTTGTTTAGAGTATCGCAGAAAAGGAAAATCAAACGGAGTCCAATTGACCAGAAACTTCACGAAACTTATTTTTGGACCAGAAGAAGCCCACAGAGTATCGGAGTTGGACCAGGAGAGTCCCGGGCTGCCCACGAGGGTGGGGGGCGCGCCCCTGCCTCGTGGACAGCCCGGAGGTCCACCGACGTACTTCTTCCTCCCATATATACCCATATACCCTAAAACTATTGAGGAGAAGAACAGATCGGGAGTTCCGCCGCCAGAAGCCTCCGTAGCCACCAAAAACCAAGCTAGACCCATTCTGGCACCCTGTCGGAGGGGGAAATCCCTCTCCGGTGGCCATCTTCATCATCCCGGTGCTCTCCATAACGAGGAGGGAGTAGTTCTCCCTCGGGGCTGAGGGTATGTACCAGTAGCTATGTGTTTGATCTCTCTCTCTCTCTCTCTCTCGTGTTCTTGAGGTGGTACGATTTTGATGTATCGCGAGCTTTGCTATTATAGTTGGATCTTATGATGTTTCTCCCCCTCTACTCTCTTGTCATAGATTGAATTTTCCCTTTGAAGTTATCTTATCGAATTGAGTCTTTAAGGATTTGAGAACACTTGATGTATGTCTTGCACCAAAAACCAAGCTAGACCCATTCTGGCACCCTGTCGGAGGGGGAAATCCCTCTCCGGTGGCCATCTTCATCATCCCGGTGCTCTCCATAACGAGGAGGGAGTAGTTCTCCCTCGGGGCTGAGGGTATGTACCAGTAGCTATGTGTTTGATCTCTCTCTCTCTCTCTCTCTCGTGTTCTTGAGGTGGTACGATTTTGATGTATCGCGAGCTTTGCTATTATAGTTGGATCTTATGATGTTTCTCCCCCTCTACTCTCTTGTAATAGATTGAATTTTCCCTTTGAAGTTATCTTATCGAATTGAGTCTTTAAGGATTTGAGAACACTTGATGTATGTCTTGCGTGCACTACTAGGAAAATGCTTACTAGTAGCGCCGGTTTTTGTGCTACCAGTAGCGCTGGCACCAGCGCTACTGCTACGACGCTACAGCTATTTTGTAGCAGTAGCGTGTTTTTAGGCCAGCGCTACTGGTAAGTTTAACTACTAGTAGCGCGTTTTTATGCTAGCGCTACTGGTAAGTTCAACTACTAGTAGCGCATTTTTAGGCCAGCGCTACTGCTAACTTTTAGGTTTTTTTAGCATTTTGGCGCTGTACATGTTCAAACAGATATATCTTTTATACAATAACAACTCATCATGAACTAGTATGTTTAAATAGCATATTCATTACCACTTACCATCACCATCAAACAATGTTCGTCAATGAGACATCATATAACAAGTTGGTCACTAGTCATAATCACAACTCCTCATCATCATCATCAACAACTCTAACACATTGTAGCACATAATAACACATTCTAGCTACGACCTACTCCTCTCATAGGACCTACTCTACCCTCTCTTAGGTAAAATATCATAAAACAAGATAGGCATTGATGCTGCATTAAGGAAAATTGACTCTCCATAATAAAGAACGGAGATCATCTTGTCTCCAAGTCTTTGCCTACGCACAATGTTGCTTCCAAGTAGCTCTCTATGATGGTTCAAACATTTTTTGAAATCATCAATTATCATGGCTTCCTCGCTTTTAGAAATCCGGTATGGACGAGAGTGATGTGGATACTGCGGCTGACCTGGATGTGGTGGCCGTAAGCTCATAACATTAACGTGACCTCTCGTCAACATCAGATGAGGCACACAATCCATCGGGATTTTCTGTTCAAAAACATAGTAATAACTTTGTAGTTAGCAATATAGTTTAGTTTTAGAAGAATTTATGCAAAAGATGCACGGATGTCGTAATAGTATAAAATCTTACCATGATATCTCCATTGATGTTACCGTAGTTCAACACATGCACTAGTAGCACGTATTGACCATAATGTGGAGGAGTTTGATAATAGCTCTTGTAATTCTCAATATCAGTAAAAAATGCGATAAGACCATCTTGCTCCTTATAAGTTAATTGTGCTTCATCATTGTAGTAGTAGGTTCTGTCTAGCATTTTCCGTACATTTTTTGAAGAATGAAAATAAGCTGTCAATGAAAATAAACTGTCAAATATTTTGAAATAAACAATATAAATTACTTAGTAAATATGTTTAAGAAACTCACACAGCGGTAGAACTGGAAGCGTGTCAACAAGGACCCAAATGGTCATATCATTTTCGTTGATGTCAGGATCACCAAGATCGAAGGTGAGAAGCATACCCTCATGAAAATCATATGCCTTGCAAAGGGCTTCCCAATTCAGGCAACCAAAATTGGATGAGTTCACAGAATTGTATAGATTTACAGCAAAATCATAACCATGATAGGTCCTTTGTTGAATTATCTTTGTCTCCATTCTTTCACGATCTTCAAAACCCATCTTCTCCAAGACATAGCGTCTTGCATGGCATGGGATAAGCTAGTCGAATTGTAAAAGGCAGAAATTACACGTTGAAGAAGCAGAGAAGTCGTGCAAAAAATAACAAAAAACACTTGTCGTCGTTGTATACCGTTTCAACATCGAAGGTCTCTTGGAGCTTGATGCTGAAGCGCCGACCTTCTACCAAGTGAGGCCTGTAGCATAGACCGCGCTTATCTTCGCAGTACTCGCACATAGCGAATTCCCTTTCGTCGTCGGACATTTCCTAATAGGTAATTAATAATCCATCATCGAATACATATATAGTAGTTTGTAGCAAAAATCATCATATAACAACTAAAACACCTAAAATTTGTAGTTTGTAGTAGTTTGTAGCAAAGATCATCATATAATCCATCATGAATACATATATAGTAGTTTGTAGCACAAACGGCGCTCATCTTTTGCATTCAATAAGCAAATAACTAATAGGTAATTAATAATCCATCATCGAATACATATATAGTAGTTTGTAGCAAAGATCATCATATATATCACTAATACATCTCGAATAATAGCTCCTCTAGGTTCAGGGGGTCGCGGTGTACACCCAAAGAGAAGGAACCATCACTAGATCATAGCTCCGGTGAGATCCCCAAATAATCTGCCAGGTATTCGAGAACCGGTCGTTCGCCAATGCAACCAAGTAGCGTTGGACGTGCGCGTTCTCCTCCATGACACGGTGTTGTACCACCTGCGCGGGGGACTCAAGCCTCTCCGCCGATGCAGGCCCACGTGACTGCCACCAAAGAAGCTCTGGGTCGACGACGGGCTGGCTCCTCACTAAGCTGCGCTCACCAGAAGGTAGCACAACCCAGTACCAGCCCGGCGGAGCCCAGTCCCGGACATGGCCCCTCGGCTCAACCAGGAGTCCTCCGCCGAGTCGACGATGAGGATGCGGGATAGGCATCGTCGACGTCGAGAACTAAATGCTTAATTATGAAAACAAAATTAATAAACACTTAGCAAAATTTGGCATGACCTTTGCTAAAAATAGGACATATCGAGCGCCTGAAATTTGCCAGAACGTAAACGAATCGACATTTCTGGCAAAACATAGGCCACTCGGAAAAATATGACATGTCCAAAATGTGACATGTTCCAAATATGACATGTCCACTGCAAATTTACATATAACAGGAAAAATTGCTTTAACTAAAAAAATAACAACAATTGCTTTAACTAAAAAATACCTACAATTCTGTTAACTACACCTAAAACAACTAAAACACCTAAAATTCTGTTAACTACACCTAAAACAACTAAAACACCTAAATTCTATTAACTACACCTAATTAAAAACCTAGCTAAATTTCTGTCCTAACTTTAAAACCTAGCTAAATTTAAAAACCTAGGGTTCATACGAATTAACTAGGGTTCATACCTAATTATTCTAATAACCTACATTTTTTCAACTACATAGGATTCAAAATAACTACTCTAATAACTATAACTAGCTAGGTGGGAGGGAGGAGGAGGAATGAGATGGAGGAGTACCTCTCGGTACGGTGGAGGAGGGCCGGCGCGGGAGGAGAGCCGGCGCGGGGGCCGGGGCGGCCGGCGGGGGAGGAGGCCGACGCGGGGGCGGGCGGCCGACGAGGAGGAGGGCCGGCGTGGGCGAGGGCGGCCGAAGCAGCAGGGAGGAGGGCCGGCCAGGGGGACGGCAGCGTGCGGGTCAACGGCGGCGCGTGGGGGATTGAGAGGGAGGAGTGTGGAGAGTGTGAGTGAGCTTTAGTGAGAGATGAGGCAGGCCAGGCTGGGGGCGCGCGGGGGGAGGGGGAGTGGGCTTAACAACAGCGCGGGCAATGGGCCAGCGCTACTGCTAAGCCCACTAGCTGTAGCGCTGGCGCAAAACACACGCTACAGCTAAGTGGCCTGCCCTTTGGCCCCGGCGGCCCGCTAAACAGCAGCGCGGCCCGCGCCAACCAGCGTTGCTACTACTCACTAGCAGTAGCGCCCGTTCTGGCCGGCGCTACTAGTAAATACCAGTAGCGTGTGTGCCCAAACAGGCGCTACTACTAAAATTCTATGTATAAGCATTTTCCTAGTAGTGGTGGGATACCCGTGGTGACAATGGGGTATTCTATTGATCCACTTGATGTATGTTTTGGTGATCAACTTGCGGGTTCCGCCCATGAACCTATGCATAGGGGTTGGCACACGTTTTTGTCTTGACTCTCCGGTACGAACTTTGGGGCACTCTTTGAAGTTCTTTGTGTTGGTTGAATAGATGAATCTGAGATTGTGTGATGCATATCGTATAATCATACCCACGGATACTTGAGGTGACATTGTAGTATCTAGGTGACATTAGGGTTTTGGTTTATTTGTGTCTTAAGGTGTTATTTTTGTATGAACTCTATGATAGATTGAACGGAAAGAATAGTTTCATGTTATTTTACTACGGACTCTTGAATAGATCGATCAGAAAGGATAACTTTGATGTTGTTTCGTACCCTACCATAATCTCTTTGTTTGTTCTCCGCTATTAGTGACTTTACAATGACTCTTTGTTGCATGTTTATGGATAGTTATATGATCCAATTATGTTATTATTGTTGAGAGAACTTGCACTAGTGAAAGTATGAACCCTAGGCCTTGTTTCAACGCATTGCAATACTGTTTAGGCTCACTTTTATCATTAGTTACCTTGCTGTTTTTATATTTTCAGATTACAAAAACTATTATCTACTATCCATATTTCACTTGTATCACCATGTCTTCGCCGAACTAGTGCACCTATACAATTTACCATTGTATTGGGTGTATTGGGGACACAAGAGACTCTTTGTTATTTGGTTGCAGGCTTGTTTGAGAGAGACCGTCTTCATCCTACGCCTCCTACGGATTGATAAATCTTAGGTCATTCACTTGAGGGAAATTTGCTACTGTTCTACAAACCTCTGCACTTGGAGGCCCAACAACGTCTACAAGAAGAAGGTTGTGTAGTAGACATCTAGACCTGGACTCCCTATTCTAGCACATGCATGCTCCCTTGGGAGTTTTTCTGTGGCTTTGACTTACCGCGCGCTATGCCATAGGCCAACAACTGAGTGGGCCGCGCCCCTCTGGAAGGCACCTTTCCCTATGAAGATCAAGATTTTCGTGTGGAAACTATTAAGGAATCGCCTCCCATCGGGACGGAGGTGCTCAAGCGGCATGGCCCGGGTAATGAGTTATGCCCCCTGTGTGGGGTTCCGGAAATAGGGACCCACATCCTCTTCACTTGGACGGCGGCTCAATCGCTTTGGAACTTTGTCCGGGAGGCCCTCGGGCATGATTGGAAGCTTCAAATCTTGCCAGCTTCCTCCAGGCCAGAGCGACGCATGCTAGAAGGAACCGACGCCTCTTCTAGCTAGTTTTTGTTGCGATATCTTGGACGCTTTAGACGACGCGTAATAAGATGGTGATTGAGCGGGTCTTTCTGCAACGGGACTCTGACTCTTTCTTCAATTTTCTTACGTTCTTGCAACATTGGACCCGTTGGCTAGGCAACGGGACCGGGGCCATCTGGGACAGATGTTGGATGCACTACATGACTCGGCACATCGTCTAGGCTCCCGGGCAGCTCTCTGATGTTATGGCCACTTGGTGGTCTTTTTCCTGCTTTTCTCTTCTGTTTTATTTGGGCTTGCTTGTGTTGTGGCCCGAACAGACTTTTATGTCAGTGAGTTGCTACTCCATGTACGGACTAGTTGGTTGCTTTATCTATAAAGTGGGGCGAAAGGCTATTTTAAAAAAAAACTATCTTAAACCGGCGCTAGATTTTTGGTTAGAGCGTTGTTATATCTTATTATGCTTCTGATCAAATCTGGGCTTCTTTCAGGCCTTCTCTATTAAGTAATACTACAACAGACAAAAAATAATTGTTAGCTCGAGAAAGAAATTTGTCCAGAGCGCATAATGTAGCCAGAACATAAGAACTCTCTCTAGTGATGCACAAATCCAAACACAAATAGGATCCAATATAAAAACTCCGAAGACCAAAACATATTTATCCATGTACATATCATATACATCATGCATACACACGTAAAGGGACGTAGGCAACAGATTGAGCAGTTGCACCATGGAACACCACTCAGACATAATGCTGTCGTCAGGAACTGAAGCGCCGAACATGTACAACACACACACACATGTATAGTAGTACTTACATACTCTAACAATCACACACACAGGAACACACGCGTCGCGTGCGCACACATGTATAGTATATAGTGTAATACTTAGATAATGGGCACTATGCGGATGTAGCTAGTCCGATCATGGCTTGGCCTCAGGATCCGGAAAGTGGAATTCAGGCTTTGGGGGCAGCTCAGCTTTGGGGAACGGTGGCATTTCGTGCTTCGGGACCTCTGGCACAGCAAGGTGCGGTAACTCGGGCTCTTTCGGCACCTCAGGGTGCGACACATGGGGCTCCTTTGGCACCTCTGGCACGGCATGGTGTGGCATTTCAGGCTTCGGCAACTCTTGCATGGCAGGGTGCGGCAACTCGTGCTCCTTTGGTACCTCTGGCATGACAGGGTGTGGCGCTTTTGGTTCCTTTGTCACCTCTGGCACGACGGGGTGTGGCACTTCTGGCTCCTTTGGCACCTCCGGCACGATAGGGTGCGGCAGTTCGTGTTCCTTTGGCACCTCCGGTACGACAGGGTGTGGCACTTCGGGCTCCTTTGGCACCTCGGGCACAGCCGGATGCGGTAGTTCGGGCTCCGGGAGCTCGGGCATAACAGGGTGTGGCGGCAGCTCGTGCTTTGGCACCTCCGGCACCACGGGGTGTGGCACTTCAGGCTCCTTTGGCGTCTCCGGCACCACGGGGTGTGGCACTTCGGGCACGAGAGGGTGAGGTAGTTCAGGCTTCGGTAGCTCGGGCATGGCAGGGTGTGGCGGGAGTTGGGGCTTTGGCAGCTCCGGGACGATCGGACGTGGTGGATACTCCTTCTTGGGCACGGCCTCCTTGAGGTACCGTGCTGCGCTGCTCATGGAGCTGCATGAGAGCAGCAGCGCCACGAGGAAGACAAGGGAGGCCATGTTGTTCTTTTGCAGCATGGGAGATCGATGCTGTGTGCTTCTAGTGTGTATCAATGTGCGAGGCAACTTCTTGCTGTGATGGCTGGGAGATAGAAGAAGGCTGGTATTTATAGTCCAAAATGCTGCACCTACATGTGGCGGGCATACATGCATGATTGCATGCATGTTTGCGGTAGAGACTATAGTAGTGATCTGGCTGAACTTGGGTGCCTTGGTGGCCTGGTAGGTCACCTGCATCTCGGTGGTTGTTTACTCGCTTCAGCTTTGTGTGTGATCGATCTCTGCCTATCCATCTCTAGTTATGTGTGGTTAGATTAGTTTGGAATGTTGAGGGGACATGTGTGATTACATGATATGGCATTTCTAGCCCTAATTTTTGACCCGAACCTGCAGGGAGTATTTTTTATAGATTCTGTAACAATCGTGGTAATATGTACATGAAAGAGAAAACAAAACTAATGTACAACAATAACACATGGAACTGCTAAATCAGACTATCTGACGGACTGAAACCAATCAACATTTCAAGCTCTCTAATTGTCTGTTGACTGCCCTCTACAAAAAAAGGAAACTGAACATCTACAGCCGAGCACCCAAAAACGGTTTTAAACGCTCAGACAGACGGTCCAATCACTGACCGGTCATGAAAATTCGACCCCGACGGGTGCCTCAAACGAGCCTTAAATGTCCAGACTAACCGGCACCTCTCATATCCAGCCCAAATATGAAGCGGATATGGGGGCGTTCGGGTGCGTCCGCCACATCGGATTGACGATGAGGTATCACGCGAAAACAATCCAAAACCCGGCGCTCCCAAGCTCGTTTCGTCCATCGGACGGATGGCTCGCGTGGCGACGCTCCAGCCGGCCGCGTGGTGCCTAGCCCCGCTATTTAAGCCGATCGTCGGCACCAAAACCTTATCTGTCCACATTTTCCCCCTCCTGTCCGCTGCCACCGCCACTTTCCACTCCCCGTCCACCACCACTAGTAGCCATGCCACCACGCCGCCGGATAAGGAGCTACCCATATCTAACGCCAGAGCGTTAGCTGCAGCTCCTTGAGCAGATCCAGGCAAGGCGCGAAGACTAGATCCCACGGGGCTACCTCCGGATGAAGTGGATCCAGACGAGGACTTGGAGGAGGGGGGGATGAGGTTGAGGAGGAGACGGAGGAGGATGTGGGGGGACTTTGGGGACACGGATTTGCAGACGGAGCAGGAGGCCATCTTCGATTCCCTCTACTTAGAGTCGGATGCGGAGGCCAGATGCCGCTGTCGGCGGGAGATGGAGGCGGAGCACACTGCGGAGTAGGAGGAGAAGACCCTCGCCTACATGGAGGAGGTCGAGAAGGAGGAGGAGCCAGAGCCCTCCTGCGCGCCTGTCCACCCGGCGCCCAGTACCGGCGTCGTGGACGACTTCGACGACTAATCATAGCTATGGTGTCGTAGTACGTATGTTTATTTTGCATGATTTGTATGGATCTGCGAGGTGTAATATGAGATCCTCGAATGCAGAGGAACAGATTTAAGACGTGGCTGGTCAAATTCGATTGTAGATGCTCTAAGATTCTACCAGAACCTGTCGTCCAAATGTAGTCATATCGATGCATCCCAAACTGCTTTCATGCCGGACAGAAACATCCTAAAAGGGATGGTGGTCCTTCATGAAATGCTCCATCAAATTCACAGGAAAAAGTTAGATGGAGTTGTTTTTAAGGTGGATTTTGAGAAAGCGTACGATAAAGTCAAATGGCCATTCCTTCAACAGGCCTTGCGTATGAAAGATTTTGATGAAGCCTGGCGACGCCAGGTAGAATCGTTCACGCAAAAAGGGAGTGTTGGAATTAAAGTGAATGACGACATAGGTCATTATTTCCAGACACATAAGGGCCTGAGACAAGGGGATCCGATGTCTCCTATCCTGTTCAACATTGTAGTTGATATGTTGGCAATTTTGATAGGGAGGGCTAAGGAGGCTGGTCAGGTGGGTGGCTTGATACCTCATCTAGTTGATGGAGGTGTGTCCATCCTTCAGTACGCCGATGATACGATCATCTTTATGGAACATGACTTGGCCAAAGCGAGAAATATGAAGCTGGTGTTATGCTTATTTGAATAATTGACCAGGTTAAAGATTAACTTTCACAAAAGCGAATTGTTCTGCTTTGGTAGAGCCAATGACGAACAAGAGGCATATAGGCAATTGTTTGGGTGCGAATTGGGGACTTTAACTTTTACGTACTTAGGTATACCAATCCACCATCGTAAGCTGACAAACAGAGAATGGAAGTGCATCGAGGACCGCTTTGAAAAGAAACTGAGTTGCTGGAAGGGCAAGCTCATGTCATACGGAGGCCGATTAATTCTGATTAACTCGGTTCTCACGAGTATGTCTGTGTTTCTTTTGTCGTTCTTTGAAGTCCCAGTTGGAGTTAGGAAAAGACTGGACTTCTATCGATCATGATTTTTCTGGCAGAGCGATGAATTAAAAAGAAAATACGACTCGCCAAATGGGATATCATCTGTCGACCGAAAGACTAAGGGGGTCTTGGTATTGAGAATCTTGAGGTCAAGAACAGATGTCTTCTTAGCAAGTGGCTGTGGAAGTTATCGATTGAGACTGATGCCATTTGGGCGCAGATCCTTTGTAGCAAGTATCTTCACTTCAAAACTTTGTCACGGGTGACAGCAAGGCCGACTGACTCACCCTTTTGCAAAGGGCTTATGAAAGTCAAATTAACCTTGTTCAATAGGACAAAGTTTATTATTGGCAACGGTGCCAATACGCGATTCTGGGAGGATACTTGGCTCGGAGAGACCCCCCTTGCCGTTCAATACATGTCTCTGTATCGTATTGTTCAATGACGTGAGGCGTTCCTTGCAACGGTACTTCAATCCAATCCCCTTAATATTCAGTTCAGAAGGACGCTAGTTGGCAACCGTTGGGAAGAATGGCTCCAGCTAGTAAGTAAACTGATGAAGGTTCAGCTATCTCAACAACCCGATAAATTACTCTGGAAGCTTACTAGGTCTGGAGAGTTTACAGTTAAATGAATGTATGTGATGTTATCAACTCAAGCTCGATTCCTAGTTCCAAACATGTTTGGGCTGTCAAAGTTCCTTTGAAAATCAAAGTATTTATGTGGTTTGTCCATAAACAAGTAATATTAACCAAGGACAATTTGGCAAAGCATAATTGGACAGGACCTACTAGGTGTAGTTTCTGTGATCGGGATGAAACCATCAAACACTTTTTTCTTGATTGCCCGTTAGCCAAAGACCTATGGCGGACAGTCCATATTGCATTTAATATTACTCCACCGAGTTCTGTTAACACGTTATTTGGAACGTGGCTTAACAGGATAGAGCCCGTAACAGCGAGATATATTCGCGTAGGAGTTTGTGCTTTATTGTGGGTAGTCTGGACTGCAGAAATGATTTGGTTTTTAACAAAACAACAAATATTCATTTTTTGCAGGTTATCTTCCGAGCCACTGCGTTGATTCGTATGTGATCGCTACTTACTCCGACGGAGATCAGAGAGCGTTTGGTTACTGGATCTATCCGCTGGGAGATGGTAGCACGGGATATTTTCAACCGGTTTGGATGGGGGTCATGTAATAGGATAGGCAATTAGTTTACCCGTCTCTCTTATGCCAGCCGGTTGTGCCTTTTTATGGCCAGTTTTTTTTTGTTGCCCTTTTGACTCTTTGTGAGCCCTTTTTTTCGTTTTGAGACTCTAAGACCTTGTTAAACCTATTTTTTTTTAATAAGATGGCCGTATGCATCGTTCTGATGCAGAGGCCAGGGAATCCCCTTTTCGAGAAAAAAAACTCATATCGATGCAGGCTACTCAACCTACAGCGAACCTGAAGGCAAGTGCTCTTTGGATGATTCGGTAACTGGTCGGTCGGTTCGACAGCTCAGTTGCACCTATCTGGTCGACCCCGGCTGATCTCCTCCTGAAGACGCCATACATCAGTCAGAGTTGGCTGTTTGGTGACACGGATTGGGCTTGCACGCGTTCGCGTAGGAGCTTCCGTCGCCGCACCGCGGTGTCAGGTCACTGGCGCACCAAAAATGCTACACCCAGGAAAAGTTCCTTACTGCACCAGTTGCGCGCTTCTGGTTCTGGGGGTCAATTGCCGATGATCGGCAGTTCAACTGCAGCTAGCTGCTCCCGGTAGCAGGTTCCTGTCGTTTTCGCTACCCTTGTACTGCGCTAGACGATCGGTTGCGTGCGATTCGGCGAGGCTACCTGATCGATCCGGTTCATCTCCTGATCGAAACAGGCCGGGCACCCGTCAGGGCTGATGGATGAGTCGCGCACGCGCTCGCGTAGGAGCGTCGCCTCGTGCGCGCCGTACCATGCAGGTCACCGGCCGGCACGCGGTTCACGTAGACGCCGTACCGGCGCCAGCGCACGGTGGCTCTTGTCAGCGACACCGGCCGGCGCAGAGACAGTGAAAGAAGTTGAGCAGAAAACGACTTCAGGGTATATTACAGTAGATGGGAATACTGAGGCCAGATGGATGGACTATTTTTCTTTATATCACATCATGAGCAGACTAATTGAGCTGGTTGGTGGACGTACGCAACGCCATCTCGTGTCCTCGTGTTTATGGTACGATGATGCAGTGAGTGATATCTGACGAAGTATATTTGACTTCGCTACGTAGTTCCGAATCGAGTTGAAAGTGACCATTCCATGACGCCCTCCTTTTCATGTTGGCGTGACCATTCCTTAAGCAACTTAAGCTAGCTAACTATTCAAGTTCCAGCTAGCAATATGATAGCTACGTAACAAAAGGATTATATGTTCATGGTGCATTCTCATTTTGTCATATATTACTTATGGGGCCCCTTTTACTCCCCATACAACAATAAGGATTTCCCTGAATGTTTTCGTACAGTTTATGCAATAGAAATAAAAATGGAAATAGTCAAAGATGGTCACTAACTTCATTAACAGATCTTATTGTTTAGACACCAATTAGAGTATTTTTGTTCATCAATTTGGTGAAATATATTTTCTACACTCTCCCGTTCCAAAATATTTGAAGTTCTAAATGTGTCCAAGTTTAGAGAAAAATATATTAACATCTACAAAACCAAACTAAATTCATTAGATTCATCACAAAGTATATTTTCATTTCATAAATATTTGATATTAATCTAGACAGTAACACACTTTTTCTATATACTTGGTCAAATTTGAATAGCTTGACTTAGGACAAACCTAGACCTTCAAGTATTTCGAAATGGAGGCAGTAGTATCTGTAATGGGGATTTTGATTTTTATTATGCTGAAATAACTATATGGTGGCATACAAATCATATTCTTTTGTTCTTTTGACGAAATTAAAACTTGTGTTACACCCAATATTTCTCGCCTCAACTAATATCATCTGGAGGGTGAAAAGTGTCTTCGCGATTCGCATAAACCTGGACTAAAAAAACAAAATAAACAACCAATTGATTTTGTACTACGGCTAAATTAACAGTGCACCCCTTCAAGTATTTGTATGAACTTCTCAAATATTGTTCCAACGTCAACAAACATAAACAACTTATTTTAAAAAGTACGAATAGCAAATATATAGGTGATATTTATGGACATATCTATAGAAAGCTTTTACAACTTTGGCTTTTTATATTATTTTAAGTGCTTTTAGGAAGAAACTTATATGTAGATTTGATACTATTTTAAGTATTTTTAGTAGGAAAACCTTGAAAAATCATATATGTAGATATGCCGAAAAGTATTTGAGTGTTATCGCTATACTATAGTAGAAATTTTTGGTTAAAGTCGCATCTTGTAGACTGTCAATGTCCTAAAGCATCATTTATGTGTGACCTCAAGGGAGTAATTTGTTTAATACTCCCTCTATAAACTTTTATAGGACGTTTTTTAACAATGGTCTAGAAAAAGTAGGCCAGACCTGCAACACATGCTAATGCTACTTCGCTTCTCAGCCAAAAAAAACTATCATAAACCGTTGCTAGCTTTTGGTTGGAGACTTTTTTTTTCAACAAGTGGTTCCAGAATGTTATCGTATTATGCTTCCAATCAAACCTTGGTTTCCAGGCCTTCTCTACGAATAAAAAGACAAAAGCAAGGTAATTGTCCAGTAAAAGAAATTTGTTCGAAGCACATAATGTAGCCAAAACATAACTCTTTAGTCATGCACATATGTAAATTCAAACACAACTCCAATATTAAAACTCTAAACATGAAATATATTTATTCATGTGTAGATATCATATATATATATATACATCATGCATACAGGCAACGTGGAGTAGGGAATATGTTGAGAAGCTAAACCATGCAACACCACTCAGACGTAACGCTCCCGTCGGAAATTAGAGCGCAGGCTCTAAGGGCATCTCTAGCCGCGCCCCCAACAGGCCCCCCCCAAGCGATTTTGCCGTGCCGGCGCCAAAAAAAGGTCCAGTCGCGTTCCCAGAAGCCCGTTTTTCGCCAGCTCGGGTCAAAACTGGTGCCGGCGGACCCAAGCCGAACCCGGGGCCCTGGGGGGCGCTTGGGAGCCGGCACAAGCGAAAAAGGCGCGTGGGCCCGCCCTGGCGGCGACCCGAGGGCCTTTTCCCGCCGCTTCTTGACGCTTTTCCCTCGCATCTCTTCCGCTTGCTCGCCTTCCTCCCGCCATTCCCATCCTTTCTCCCGCCAAACCCCCTCCAGCTCGCCTTCCAGTCGCCGCCATGCCGCCGAA
The DNA here is from genome assembly GCF_003073215.2 of Triticum urartu. NCBI lineage: Eukaryota > Viridiplantae > Streptophyta > Magnoliopsida > Poales > Poaceae > Triticum > Triticum urartu. The sequence goes on from NC_053023.1 coordinate 142,266,718, forward strand.
GAAGTACGCCATGCCGCGCGCGGCGGCAACCACGACTGGCACCGTGGCCCAGCCGAAGCAGAGGAAGCCGAGGGCGCCGCCATCGAAGCCACCGGGCATGTCGAACGCCGAGTGGAGGGTGGAAGTTCAGCGACGCGACGCAGTCACCACCGACTCTGGGCGCGTCAGAGGGGCGGCCGGACGGCCACAAATTGGCAAAGAAGGGGAAAAACGCCGACGCGGCAACCGCGCGAGTGCAGGAGTCCATCGAGCATTGCCTCGCCGACGCCCAGGCCCGGGCCGTCCTACGTGAAGAGAAGATTGAGGCGCGGTGGTCGTCGCTGATGAAGAACAGCGCCATCAAGCTCGACCTGCTCCGGACGAACGTCGCCGCGAAGAAGAGGAACACCGACATGGCTTTTCTGATGGGCGGGGCGGACATGCTCCAGAGCAACGACGAGCAGCTCAGGGCGTGGTACATGGCGGAGCGCGGCCTCATCCTGAACCAGATGCAGACGGCAACGCCGACGACGCCGACGACGCAAGCTCCCGTGCCCACGACCACACGGACGCCAAGCTCGAACGACGCCTCTACATCGCCGCCCAGCAGTTCCGAAGCCGCGCCGACACAACCCAGCACCGAAGCAGCTCTGACACCGCCGAGCCCGCGCACGCCGACTCCGCCAACGCCTGGAGCCGACCCCGCCGAGTGAATCATTGCGCACGCGAACTTGCGGCGTGCGGCGCTCTATTTTTTGTAACGCCAGACTACATCCGATCACCGGAATTGTGGCGTCTTTTGAGAGCGGGAACGACCAAGTTTAAATTTCCCGCATCCTGGGGCCGGCGCTTGGGGGCGTGACTAGGAGTTAGGTCGCCCCCAGGGGCCAAACTAGCGCCGGCATGCCCCCAGGCCGCTCTATTTAGGCGCCCTGGGGGGCCGAACGGCTGGAGATGCCCTAACAACATGTACAACACAAACATGCAAATAAGGGAAAACTTTGTTTTTGCCACTCTAGTTTTTGCCATCTTTGCTTAAGCCACTCTAGAATTTGACATTTCACTTTTGCCACTCTTAGAGACAATATATCACTTTTGTCATTCCGTGGCAAAAGCAAAAAATTTAGAGTGGCAATTGTGATACATGTCAAAAGCTAAGAGTGGCAAAAGTGAAATGAAAAATTATCGTTTTTGCCACGAAATGGCATTTGTGATGTATTGTCAAAAGCTAAAAGTGGCAAAAGTGAGATGTCAAATTCTAGAGTGGCATAAGCAAAGTTGGCAAAAACTAGAGTGGCAAAAATAAAGTTTTCCCTCCAAATAAGTCTATAACAATCTCTCTCTCTTTCACACACACATGTATAGTCTATAGTTTTAATACTTAGATAACGGGCACTACGCGGATGTAGCTAGTCCTATCATGGCTTGGCCGCTGGCTCCGGAAAGTGGAACTTGGGCTTCGGAGGCAGCTCGGCTTTGGGGAACGGCGGCATTTCGTGCTTCGGGACCTCTGGCACAACAGGGTGCGGTAACTCGGGCTCTTTCGGCACCTCAGGCACGGCATGGTGTGGCATTTCAGGCTTTGGCAACTCTGGCATCGCAGGGTGCGGCAGCTCGTGCTCCTTTGGCACCTCTGGCACGACGGGGTGTGGCGCTTCAGGCTTCTTTGGCACCTCCGGCACGACAGGGTGTGGCAGATCGTGCTCCTTTGGCACCTCCGGAACGATTGAGTGTGGCGCTTGAGTCTCCTTTGGCACCGCAGGCACAATCGGATGCGGCAGTTCGGGCTTCGGGATCTCGGGCATAGCAGGGTGCGGTGGCAGGTCGTGCTTTGGCACCTCCGGCACCATGGGGTGTGACATTTCAGGCTCCTTTGGCGTCTCCGGCACCATGGGGTGTGGCACTTCGGGCACTAGAGGGTGCGGTGGTTCAGGCTTCGGCAGCTCGGGCACGGCAGGGTGCGGCGAGAGTTCGGGCTTTGGTAGCTCTGGCTCGATCGGATGTGGTGGATACTGCTTCTTAGGCACAGCCTCCTCTAGGTGCCGTGCTGCACTGCTCATGGAGCTGCATGAGAGCAGCAGCGCCAGAAGGAAGACAAGGGAGGCCATGGTATTCTTGCACAGCATGGTTGAGGCCGTACGTGTGTGCTTCTGGTTCTTGGTGTGATGGCTGGGAGATAGAAGAAGGCCGGTATTTATAGCCAAAATGCTACACCCTACATGCAGCCGGGCGGGTATACATGCATGCATATGTTTGCGGTAGACACTTGTAGCGTTCTGACTCAATTTTGGTGCCTTGCTGGCCTGCAGGTAGGTCACCTGCATCTCGGTGGTTGTTTACTCACTTCTCTGCCTATCCATCTCTAGTTATGTGTAGTTAAATTAGTTTGGAATATTGAGGAGACATGAGTGATGACATGATATGGTCGGTGATACATTTCAAGCTCTAATTGTTTGTTTACTTTGCTCTAAAAATAGTCTCTAAGATTGTACCAGAACCTGCTGTCCAAATGTAGCATATGAATACATGCTACTCAGCCTACGCACCGAGATATCCTATGCTACGGCGAACATGAACGCAAGTGTTTTTCTAAACGAGTACGCAAGTGTTTTCTGGACGATTCGGTAATTGGTCGCTCGGTTCAGCAGCGCAGCTGCACCTATCTCGTCGACCTGGCTGATCTCCTGAAGAGGCCATACATTAGTCACTAGTCAGAGTTGGCCGTTTGGTGATGGATTGAGCGCGCACGCGCTCGCGTAGGAGCGTCCGTCGCCGTACCGCGGTGTCAGGTCACTCTGGCGCACGGTCGACCTGGTACGGCAGGTGTTAGGTCACCACTCACCAGCGAACGGCTGTGGTCAGGAAACGTCCCCGTGCCCTTATTTTGACATGTTTATTGTGGTGGTTGTGCTTGATTAGGGTTAGCTAGCTCCACGTCACTGAGCTCGAGATCGCATGCTATCATGTGGATGTGGGATGTGTCTTTCGGCAAGGCGGTTGCTTTGTTGCAGGTTGAGCAGAAAACGACTTGCGGGTATATTAGTTGGGAACATTGAGTGCAGATTAGAATACCTTCTCTCTTTTTTATCTAATGAGCAGACTGCAGGTCAAGGACAAGCTGCTGAGATACACAGTAGTGTGATGAACTATATTTACCAGTATTTGAGTTGCTGACAGCGCTCACCACGCTGTGTGATGAACTATATTTGACTTCGCTAGTTCCGGATCGAGTTGAAAATGACCATTCCACCATCCTTTTCATGTTGGCGTGACCATTCTTCAAGCAACTTAAAGCTACCTAACTCCTTAGGTACCAAAGCCACACGCACACAAATATCTTCAGGTACTTCATTGTATTTCGGATCTATTTTTTATCATAAATTTAAGTTGTATGTAGCAAAAATAGTACTCCATCCGTTCCATAATATAAGAGCGTTTTTGACACTCCATTCAAAACTACTTCCAAATACAAATCTAGCAATACACATTTTATAACATAGTATTACTTGATACCGTGAATGCATGGCACTTTACCGAAAAAGATTTTCGCCCCGCTTTATATTATAAAGCAAATGCCCAAGCCAAACATCCAACAAGGTTCAAACACACACACACACACAGGTCTAGCACAGACAAGCAGTCAAAGGGTTAATGCTGAGGGCACAGCTCAACAAGCCCTGAAGAAACAAAAAAAGAACGCACGCGTGGGGTGCGGCATAGCATCTAGTTGGGCTCGGGGGGGGGGGGGGGGGGGGGGGGGGGGGGGGGGGGGGGGGAGGGAGCGGAAGGCCATCGATCGAAGGTCGGCGAGGAGGTTGCTGATGACGTCCCGGTCCTGGGGGCGGCTAAGCGGCCGCCAGAGCTGCAAATATCCACACATTTTAAAGATGGCGTCAGTAGCACGTCGAAGAGGCATCTTCTGTATGACAAGCTTATTGCGTACGGTCCAAAGCGTCCAGGCAAGGAACCCGACGCAAAGCCATCTAATATGCCTGTAGCGAGGGGGGAGGCCTGAATCTCCGCAAGCAGGTCAAGGAAGTTGGTGTTGCACCACTGGCCCCCAACCGTCTCACGGAAACAGGACCAAAGGGACTGTGCCGTGGAGCACGAGAAGAAGATGTAGTTGGCATCCTCCACCGTGCCGCACATGGGGCACATCCCATCCCCAGGTCCATTACGCTTAAGGACCTCTACGCCAGACGGGAGGCGGCCTCGGATCCATTGCCACGGGAAGATCCTGATCTTCAGGGGCAGGCGGATGTCCCAGATCAAACTGAAGGGCTCGGGGGCCGTCGAGGGGGCGATGGCCGCGTAGAGGGATTTGGTGGAGAAGCAACCGGAAGGTTCCAGGTGCCAAGAGATGGCGTCCGGGGTGTCGGCGACGTCCATAGGGAGGAGGGTGATGTCCTGGAGGAGGACATCCCAAGCGGCTACTTCAGGGGGGGGGGGGCAAAGGGGCGGCGGAAAGCGAGGCGCCCTAGGTCAATAAGGGCCGTCTCGACAGAGACCCAAGGGTCAACAGCAATGGCGAAGAGCTCCGGAAAACGCGCGGCCAGGGGGGTGTCGCCAAGCCACCTATCAAACCAGAACAGGGTCGAGGACCCAGTACCAACCAAAATGGATGTGCCAATGCGAAGCACGGGCAGCAGCTGGACGATGGCCTGCCAAAACTGGGAGCCGCCTGAGCGCTGACAGAATGCGAGAGGCTGTCCATGAAGGTACTTGTTCTGGATGATAGTGATCCAAAGTCCTCTATCGCCATTGGTAATGCGCCAGAGCCAACGGGTCAAGACGGCAATGTTCATGCGTCGGGAGGACAAGATCCCAAGACCGCCCTGGTCCTTGGTTTTGCAGATATCTGGCCAGCTGACCATGTGGTACTTCTGCTTATCCCCCTCCCCATCCCAGAAGAATCTGGATTGGTATTTGGCGATCTCCTGATGAAGGGTTTCATGGAGGCTATAGAAGCTCATGAGGAACCATAGAAGGCTGGCAAGCGAAGAATTGATAAGGATCACGCGAGCAGTCTGCGACAACCAGCGCCCTTTCCAGGGCTCAACGCGATGTTGCATACGGGTCACCGTGGGGCGAAGATCGGCCACGGTGAGGCGCGAATCACTAATGGGGATCCCCAGGTAAGTCGTGGGAAAAGAACTCAACCGACAATTTAGTCGGTCAGCAATAGCTTGTGCTTCCTCCAAGGGGTATACGAGAACCATCACTTCGCTCTTATCGAAGTTGATGGTTAGGCCCGACATTTGTTGGAAGCACAGGAGGAGGAACTTCAGGTTAGCAATATCTAGAGCGGAGCCCTCCACCATTATTATGGTATCATCCGCATATTGAAGGAGGGAGACCCCTCCCCCTCCGACTAGGTGGGGGACGATGTCGCGATATGGCCAGCGTCCTTGGCCTTATCCAGGATGGATGCTAGGGCATCGACCACCATGTTGAATAAGAACGGCGAGAAAGGGTCACCCTGAGGACCCCACAGAGGATGGGGAAATAGGGCCCAATGTCACCGTTGATGTTCACTGCGGTCCGGCCACAGGAGACAAGCTGCATGACGCGAGTCACCCAACGGTCGTCGAAACCCTTACGAAGCAACACTTTCCGCAAGAAGGGCCAGTGGACCGTGTCGTATGCTTTGTGGAAGTAGCTTTAGAAAGACTGCACGATGGCGTTTTAGAAGACAAGCTGCATGGGCTTTAGGAAAAGTACGTTAACCGAAGCTACGTAACAAAAGGACTATATATTATTAACTCTTTCTCGTTTTGTTATACATTACTTTCGGCGTCACGTTTACTCCCCATATAACAACAAGAATATCTCTCGCAAAAATAAGTAAGTTATAATTTATGCAAAATAAACAATTGGAAATAACAGTCACTAACTTCATTGGCACACCTTGTTGTTTAGACCCCAATTGGAACATTTTCGTTAATCAAATGGGTGAAAAACTATACTTTGTAAGTACCTTTAATGAATATATTTTTATTTTTATTATGCTGGGATATAACAACATAATGCTGCGTGTACTTTTTTAGTTGTTGCAACAAAGGTTATAAAGATCTGTAGATGTCAGATAGGTTAAATCTATTGCCCACGAAAAAGATCTCCTTCTTTTGTTCGTTGAATGAAATTTAAACTTGCTTACCATCCAATATTTCTCACCTCCTTATTTGTTTTGGAACGTGAAAATGTTTCCACCATTCACATCAACTTTGGCTAAGAAAAACCACTCGGCATGAAAGGTGAGCTATATAAAAAAACTTTGGCTAAGAAAAAGGAAAAAAACGGCCTATTTTGTATAGAAAAATAGGCATCCGCCTTCGAGTTTTTGCATGAACATCTGGAAAAAAAATACCCGTGAAAAACTTATTTGTAAAAATAAAATCACCCATAGTATATAGGTGATGTTTTGGACTTATGTCTAGAAATTTATTAAAACTCTGACTGTTGATATCGTTTTAAATAATTATATAGAAACTTCCAAAATCATATGTGTAGATTTGACAAAAAGTATTTTGAAAATATCTTTTTTTAAGGAAGTTGCTCTGTGGATTTCAAAGGCAAAAAATTGTAGAATGACCAGGCTTATTAAGGAAACCAGACCGAAAACCAAAAAAAGGGTAAACAACACCGCTAGGCGTTGACCAAGCTAGACCACCAGCATCAACGTGACCGTAGCCCGAGGAGTAGTGAGCAGAATCTTCGGAAAACGCCTCCAATAAGGAAAATAACGTCGCCGTCACCAACATTGACCCCTGTTGAAAACCAAGCTTTCGCCCTGAACTGCTCATAACCATCCAATCAAACTTTGGGGAAGAGTCCGGTAACACAAAAAAGCCAAGCTTTCGAGCTCGTTTTGGACTGTCAATTAATGTCCAAAGACATGAAGGGAATAGTTTGTTTAAGACTTAAAAACTAGACGCAAAAAACAAACAATTTTATTGTCTGAAGCGCATAATGTAGCAAAAACATAAGAAGTCTTTACTCTTTAGTGATGGACATAAGTAAATCGGAACACAACTGCAATCTGAAACTCCAAACACAAATATATTTATTCATGTGCATATCATATACATCGTGCATTTACATAAAGGAACAGATTGAGCAGTTGCACCATGCAATACCACTCAGACATAACGCTCTCGTCAGGAACTAGAGTGCGGGCTCTAACGGCATGTACAGCACATACACGTGTAACACACACACACACACACACACGCACACACACACACACACACATGTATATTATATAGTTTAATAATACTTAGATAATGGGTACTGTGGGGATGAGCTAGTCCGATCATGGCTTGGTCTCTGGCTTTGGAAAATGGAACTCGGGCTTCGGGGGCAGCTCAGCTTTGGGGAACGGCGGCATTTCGTGCTTCGGGACCTCTGGCACAATAGGGTGCGGTAACTCGGGCTCCTTCAGCGCCTCAGGGTGTGGCACATGGGGCTCCTTCGGCGCCTCTGGCACGGCATGGTGTGGCATTTCAGGCTTCGGCAACTCTGGTATGGCAGGGTGCGGCAGCTCGTGCTCCTTTGGCACCTCCGGCACGATGGGGTGCGGCAGTTCGTGCTCCTTTGGCACCTCCGGCATGACGGGGTGTGGCACTTCAGGCTCCTTAGCCACCTCGGGCACATGCGGCACTTCAGGCTTCGGGAGCTCGGGCACAGCAGGGTGCGGCGGTAGTTCATGCTTTGGCACGTCGGGCACCATGGGGTGTGGCACTTCGGGCACGAGAGTGTGCGGTGGCTCAGGCTTGGGCAGCTCGGGCACGGCGGGGTGCGGCGGGAGTTCGGGCTTTGGCAGCTCCGGGACGATCGGATGTGGTGGATACTCCTTCTTGGGCACGGCCTCCTCTAGGTGCCGTGCTGCGCTGCTCATGGAGCTGCATGAGAGCAGCAGCGCCACGAGGAAGACAAGGGAGGCCATGGTGTTCTTGTCTATGTGTATCGATCAGAGAGAGGCAAGTTCTTGCTGTGATGTCTTGGAGATAGGAGAAGGCTGATATTTATAGCGCTCCAAAAGCCAAATGGAAAAAATCGCGGCATGCGGGTAGACATGCATGCATGCATCCATGCATGTAACTTTCAGTGGACAGTAGTTGCCTGGCTGAAACTTTTGGTGGGTTCGCTGGCAGATCACCTGCATTTCGGTGGTTGTTTACTTACTTCTGTTTTGTGTCTAGCTAGTCATGTGTGGTTAACTTGGTTTGGAAGAGACGTGAGTGTACCAGATATGGTGGTGATACATTTCAATCTCTAACCTGAACAGATATCGCTACACAGCGAACCTGAACGCAACTGTATCCGGCATTCCGGCTGATCTCCTGAAGACGCCACACATCAGTCAGAGTTGGTGGATTACGCGCGCACGCGGTCGCGTAGGCGCGCCCGTCCGTCGCCTCATACCGCGGTGTCGGGTCACTGGCGCACGGTGGCCGTGGTACGGCGGGCGTTAGGTCACCGCTAACCAGCAAACGGCTGATGCAAGTTAATTTCAGGGGCTATGGTCAGGAAGCAGCCCCGTGGCCTTGTTTTGAGATGCTGCAAATGGAAGCAAGCCTGGACGCTTCTGACCCTTTTTCTGGCATCTGTGGGGGTTGTGGTTGATTGGCGCTCCACGTCGCCGGGACTGGAAATTAGGGACATTATATGTCACAATCGTGTGTAGTACTCCCTCTGTAAAAAAATATAAGACATTTTAAGTCACTACTTTAGTGACCTAAAACGTCTTATATTTGTTTACGGAGGAAGTACATACTTAAAGAAAAAAAAACCACAGATGAAAAACACAGACAAAGACTGCAGATTAGTAGCGTTACCCATGAGATCTCCGTCACCCATGTACAAATTATGCTCTCGTTGTAACGCACATTTAATTACCTAGTTCTATGCAATCACCTCGGTATGCAACAATAACGATTGATTACTCCTGCTATGAACAGGCTCATATTTTATATTTCTTTCAGTATCGTGTGATGGTCAGTCCAAGTTCATACGTGTGGCACTTAATATTTGGTGTATGTTGATGAACTGACAGCTATGATTAAAAAAAATTGACATAACTAGTTGCGCATGAAAATATTCCATAATTAGTTTTGTAATTATGTATTTTTTAGTGATTATAGAACTAATAATTGCACAAAACTTTTATTGGAGACTCTATCCATATCTAAAACATCCTGTATTTTAAAACAATGAGAGCAAGCAAGAGAGAAAATAACTACTCTCCCCGTTCCAAATTACATGGTGTATCTTAAAAGAAGTTCAAATGTATCAATGTGACAGAGTAGTTAAGATGAGTAGTAATAGAGGGAGTATAAAAATACTAGGTATGTGAATTGGTCCTGTTTAAGCCGATTTAATAAAGTTTTTTTCCACGGAAAATGAACTATCAAGCTAACTAAAACCAACTACACACCCTAAACGAGACTTGCAGTCACCGTTTATTTGCCAATTACATCCCTAGTATAAACCTTGGACATGAGTAGTAACAGAGATGGCATGAATCAGAATTAATTATACGGAGGGTCTGCATTGACAGCTGAAGGGTGTAAATATCTATCTTGAGGTTGGTACTAAAGAAATAAGAAATTCATTCATTTTCCATCACAGCTTCATGCTTCTTCATCAACATACACCAGTCATTTAACTAATACAACATCCACTAAAGACAGGATGCGAAAAAGAAGTGCAAAATCGCAATCTCATCTTCACTAAAATAGACCAGCCATGTTAACTCAGCAGTTCCATCACTCCCACTGGATAAAGATCCATCTGCTTTCTGTATAGCTAATCCTCATCAAACTTGATCTTCTTAGCTGAAGGCTGAACGCTCCCGATCTGCATAACCAAGAAAGCATTAGCAACCAGGGAAATATTTTGTCATTACCTCACACAGAATAGGATCAGAAAAAATGGTAGAAAGGAAAAGCTAATGTAGTGATCAATTATGAACAGTTTATTCGTTACAACTTATCTCCAGAGAGTAACTGCCACATACGGCATGAAACGAAAAACAATAGAAGCACAGCTCAAAATATGGTTAAGCAAAGCCTGGGACGATCGTTGGTGCTAATACATAAATTATTTCAGTATAAGCAAATGTAGATAAGAATAAACAACCAGTACTATAAATATATCAAGGACCTGCACAGTAACACATAGCAAATTTGGCTCTAGAACACTACAATTGCATGCCTTTTGCTCCAGGTCAACAAAAAGTTGAAATTGGCCTAATATAATTACAATTCTGTGGCAAATTGCTGAGCTAGTTCAGATCTGATGAAGTAAGATAAATTTAGTAAATCAATGAACAGCATCAAGTGTTACTTACAAGGGCTGGACACTCGTAATCGATACCAGCAGCCTTGATTCTTTTGCGACACTTCTCATCCCGCTTTACAATTCCTTCAAGCATCCTCTGGTGCTCTTCTACTGTTCTATCCTGGTAACACAAAACAGCATATATTAATCTACGGCATAAATTTTTGCATTCCAGCTGTAGTTAGCAACAGATTACCTTACTAAGCCTCTTCCGTTCAATTGCTACCTGGTCAACTGGAACAAATCCCTTCCGCACACCTTTCCATCTAGAAGCGATACACGATACGGACATTTTAGATCATAAGAATTATGTTCTCATTTTAATCAAAACGCAAAAAACAGTAACTATGTTCAGCTATATGTCACAAAGCACAGGGAAAGAAAACTGTAGTGCTGTAAAGAGTTACTGCAACCTCCATATAAAGTACACAAAAAGAACAAGGATTCAAGAATAAATACAGGCACACAAATGAAATGTAACACAAGAAGCTTGCAAGTTCTTGCAAGAGATTACCATCAATGCTTCAGTGCTGCACTTATCGATGCAGTGGCATATATACCAATTCATATTAATGTCACAAATCCTTGACTTCATAATTTAGTTTTGGCATTCACATGTCACTCATTATGCCTATTGGATATATTTCTAACATGACTTACAGTTTGCAAAAAGCAATCAGCAAATATTAACACCTATCTTCGTTACCCCAATGAGCTTGCATCATTACTTCCTTTCTATTTGCAAAAATGAACAGGCATAAAACGAGCTGTGCAATGCAGTGGAAACAAATAGGCTGGTAATATTAAGCAAGTGTCTGTAGCCTGTTGGGAGGGTATATCACTGTAAACAGTATTCCATGACAGAGAAACAGAAAGTAGACAGCATTTGCCCAAGAATATACAATATTGACCTCATTTAGTGGTAATTAACATGTAGTCCTAAGCAGAAGATGAAGGCTATGTTTCCGTTATCAAAAAGCAAAAATAAACAGAATTAAGCAGCAAAGTTGCAGTGATTACAATTTGGCATGAACTTTCTCCAGTGGGACAGGCGCAATTTGCAGAGTGTGCTCAAACAAGAGGTAGTTATTCATCTCATCAGCTACAATCTTGGCCACCTGATATACCAAGAACATGGGAGGAACTTGTAAGCAGACAACAAACATGCAGTGTGCCCTGATAATCTGATATATCCCAACGAGCGTGCTTACCTCAGGGTTCTCAAACTCAATGAATCCATAATGCTTGGACTTTCCTGTCTAAACATACCACCAAACAGCAAATTAGATGATCACAGAAAACAGCACACAAATCATCAGATACCTAGTAAGGCAAAATACCATACCTTGCGATTCCGGGCAATCCTGACCCTCTTAACAGCCCCGAACTGCTGAAAGAAACCTGCAGAATCAACCAAACCAACAAAGACGGCATCAGAACCAGACCCCTCCTGCACTTCTCTAATCTATACTGAGAGAAACGGACCTTGCATCTGGTCCTCGTAGAAGCCGTGGGGGATGTGGCCGATGTAGAGGACGGTGGCCGTGTTCTCCGGCTCCTCGGCCTGCTTCTTCTCCCGGATCCTCTGCTCTTTCCCCTCCAGCGGCTGCGCCAATCACAACACAGCGTCAGGGACAGCGACCAGAAAGCGTGTGTCTTTTCTCTCTTGGGTTCGATTTGGTTCGAAGGGGAGCAAAGCACGCACCAGGAAATCCTTGCCCTCGCCGGTCCGGGGGCCGGCCGAGCGCCGCGAGAGCACCCGCCTCTGGTTCCTCTTCTTGTCCCTCAACCCCATCTCGCTCAAGCCTCGACGTAGGTTCTAGACGAGGCCTGGCTGTGGCGTGGATGGGTGGAGGTGGGGGACGGAATCAAGGCCGCTTGCTCTGGCCGTGGACGACGGACGGCGACGATTCGAGCGGGAGGACGGGGAGCAGGGAGCGCTGGGAGCGCGCGACTGCTGGCGGCTAGGGTACGTAGCGCAGGGATTGGGGAACTGAGGGAAGGGAGGCTGTGTTTACTCTGGTGGGCTGGGCTAAAACCAAAGGGAATAGCAGCTGGGCAGAGCTGATGTTTTTTTTTTTCAACTCAAAAAAAAAGAGGTGATGACTTCTTTCAACTCACAAAAAAAAGAGGTGATGACTTATTTTTCTTTTTTCAACAAAAGTGATCGCTGCGCTTGTCTTTCTTCCGCCAGAGGAAAGAAAACACGACCTAGCCGCCAGGAGTCTTCCCCGTCGCCGCCGTCCGGCGGCTCCCCTTCGCCGGTGGCCTCGGTCATCGGTGGTGAGGGGGGGTCGCCGGATCCACGCGTGTGGATCATTTTTCTTTAGTAGATTAGGATTTTAGTCCGTTCATCGTTTTGGCTTTGGCGGCGGCGATGGCGGCGTTGAATAAAGTTTCTTCGGATCCTGCTCCAACGAGGCGATCGGTCCTATGGTTGGGGATGGATTTGGAAATCAGTTTGTTCAAGCAAAGATGGCGTGGCGGCGGCGACATCCTTGTGGTGGACCTGTGTCCTTGGGTTCCGCCGTTGCGACGACGTTTGCTCCGGCGCCGGCGCGGAGCGTGGGAGGTAGTCCAGGAGCGGATGCAGATTGTGTTCTGCATCGACGGCATCAGGAAGATGGTGGATCGTGTGCCGGGTTCGCGGTTCGTGGATGGCAGATGTGGTTTTCTCCTTCGGCGTTCTAGTCGTGCGGGGGTGTCAGATCTGGAGTTTGATGGCGTGTTCGGGGTGTTGCCCCGATCTGATTCGTTCAACAGTAATGGTTTTGCCTTTGGTGAGCCACCTTGGAGGTCCGCAAAGCTGCATATCAGCGATGGAGCTGCTACGAGCTCGGGTGTAAAGGTGATCCGTCATTTTTTCCTCTGGTGGCTGTTGTGGTGGTTCCAGAGGCAGGTGACGGGCATTGATGTCAAGTTCAGAGATTTCTGCAATCTTGATTGTAATTTTACTTCTTGGTTGTTGTTTTTTTGTGCAAAGGCTAGCTTTCTGCTGTCTTTTCAGTTTTGCCAAGTCGGTTACGTGACTTGTATTATGATATTTATGATATAAATGAGACACGTATTACCATGCGAAAAAAGTGATCGCTTGTCTATTCATGTTTCGGGCTACAGTTTTACCAAGTCTCAGTCGACTAAGACTTCGTTATGTCTCAGTTGATGCTATATGCCTTTGATCTTGCATGGAGATTCGTATAAAAAATTTCTTTTCCGTTTTTTTCTTTTTCTTCTTATATAGATAGAGTCTTCGTTAAGTCTCAGTCGACTGAGATCTAGCCACACCCTTCGGGCTATCCTGATGTCAGAAGAAAAAACCTCAATTTTTTTGAAATAATTCGGGGTTTCATTTATCCGCGGGAAAAATAATAATTTGGGTTTCTAAACTTGGTAACCGATACTGAACGGGCTTCGCAAGACAACTGTTATATTTTTCTTTTAGAAATATGGTACAAACGTAGATGCTTGCACACACACATGGCATCCCTATGAGCATCTTAAAAGACTGAGGGCCTCTTTGATTTGTAGGATTCTAAAAGCGTGGGAATAGAAAAATCATAGGGTTAGAATGTCATTCCCATCTCAATTCTACTGGATTTTGACTTCTTTGATTGCATCATAGAAAAAAGAAAAGGATCCAATGTGAAGCAGTACCTTTAGAAAAAAAACTCTATAGGATATAATCCTATGGATCAAACATTCAACATAGAAAAACTTCTTAAGGATTCTAAACCTCCAAAAAGCATATGAAAATCCGTCGAATCAAGGAGCAACTGAGCCGATAGAATCTTGATATTGACGAAGTCGTCGTAGATGCTTCATGGTTGATGAGCATGCCATACTATTGAATAACATCGTCGAAAAGTCTAAAATAAATTTAGAATATGTGACTATGCTCAGTTCGCAACAACTGTTACATTAGTATGTTTGTAGTAAAGGCATGACGGTTTTACACGTGATGACAGTTTATAATTAGTAAAGGCATGACAATCTGAGAGACGACCGACTATACACACACACGAAATCCACTTTATTAATATATATGTATGCATACAATCTCAAACACTCCCAATAGCTCAGCAGGTACGTGGTACAAACAAATCACGGATGTCAGGCATGCCACGGTAGCTCATCATGGACGCAGGACTCAAACTGTCAAACATATCGAGGACCATGCATGGATTCGTCGGTGGTTGAGTGATCATGGTTTTGGTTCCGCGGGATTCGGCAGCGGCGGCTGCGCCGTCGGTGGAAGCTCACCGGTAGGGAGCGGCGGCAGGTCTGGCTTCGGTGGCAGCTCGACGTCCGGCTTTGGTGGAAGGTCACCGGTCGGAAATGGCGGCAGCTCCGGCTTCGGGGGCTCCTCTGCCTTGGGTGGCAGCTCGACGTCCGGCTTCGGTGGAAGCTCACCGGTCGGAAGTGGCGGCAGCTCTGGCTTCGGTGGCTCGTCTGTCTTGGGCAGCAGCTCGGGCTCCGGCTTGGGCGGAAGCTCGCCTGTAGGAAGAGGCGGCGAAACCGGCTTTGGTGGGATCTCACCTGTTGGCAACGGCGGCGGCAGCTCCGGCTTCGGTGGAAGGTCACCCTTGGGCACGGGTGGCAGCTCTGGCTTCGGTTCCACGTCAGGTTTGGGCACCTCCGGCACCGTCGGTGGCACCTCGGGTTTGGGCAACGGCGGCAGCTCCGGCTTGGGCTGCTCGTCAGGCGTGGGCACCTGCGGCTTCGGCAGCATGTCTGGTGCGGGCAACGGCGGCGTTGGCAACACGTCCGGTGTGGGCAACGGCGGCAGGTCTGGCTTGGGCTGCTCCTCAGGTGTGGGCAGCGGTGGCAGCCCCGGCTTCGGCAGCACCTCCGGTGCGGGCAACGGCGGCGGCACGTCTGGCTTGGGCAGAGGCGCCGGGACATTAGGCGGCACCGGTGGGTACTCGGCCTCCGCCAGGTGCCGCGCCGCGTTGCCGACGCCGCCGCGGGAGAGCAGCAGCACGCCGAGGAGGAGCACCGCAAGAGACGACGACATGCTGGCGATCCCGGAAGCCATGGCTGACTTCACTGAACTAATCAAGAACAATGTGCGTTCTCCTTGCTGGGGTGAAGAGAAACGAAGGTGAGGGCTAGGCATTTATAGGAGGCGTTCGGCGTTCGTTCATCGCACGGAGTCGATCGTAAATTCGTAATGCGTTACACTCAAGTTCAGTACGTTAGTTGGCAGAGAAGACGGATCACTTGCGTTGCGTTTCTTCCTCCTGGCACGCACTTAATCCGTGGTACGTTTCGTACTCGCCCCGTGCGACGCTGGAGAATCGGGCCAGCCGGGCCGATCGACCGGATCGGTTGCCGCGGTTACACTAGTGCGACGTTGCTAGCGAAACACGCCTGCTACGCGTTACTGTCACACATACATACATTATCTGCATACGGGATTTTTTTTGCGAAGATAAAGAGTTTTACATAATAGATGCAGAGTTACAGCTAGCTGTCAAAAACTCAGCGATACAAGATGGGCAATGCTGTAGCCAACAAGCCGTGCTACACTCTATTCTATCATAGTTCGCCAGGCGATCTGCTATTCTGTTTTGAGTTCTAGAAATTTTTAAAGGAACAAACTCTCTATCAATAAATAGATGTTTAATCTCCGAAACTAAATGACCGTATGCCGATTTATTACACGGGATTGCCTATCGTCCTGTCAAAAAAGGAGAGGGAAAAATGACCTAACGTTACAAGCGTCAAAAGGTGGGCACTTAACTTTCTTTCCATGGATTCATTGCGACAGGAATTTCTGCAAGAATCACGTTTTTTCAGAAGGTGCAAGGTCATATCCTAGATATAAAAATAAAAATAAAAATAAGCTGCAAGGTCATGCCATTGGTTGCTTTTGAGTACTTGCCTAGTACGGTTCACGCTTTATTGTTGACGAACTAGCTCTACTCCATGCAATTGATCGAGCGACACGAAATCGGTCGACCAACACGCACTATGAGACGTACGTCCAGATTATTAGTAAATTTTATTTTTTTGAGAAAAACGTTTTTAGACCTTTTTTGAGTAAAACGTACTCTATCGAGATATTTTTTTTAGACAATACTCTATCGAGATCTGATCGAAATATTTGCAAAGTTCGCACGAAGGTTAGGCCCGGCGTCGGCCCATCTAAAAGAAGCTGGACTGTGTACACATTTATTGCACAGTCAAATGGGCTTAGAATCTGCGACGTGCAGGACGGTCGATATGGGCTGGAGCTGTGAACTTATTATTTAGTTTTCCTGTTCCCCAAAAAATATATTAAGTTCTCGTAATACTCCCTCCGGTCCTTTTTACTCTGCATATTAGGTTTGTCCGAAGTCAATCTTATCCAACTTTGACCAAGTTTATATAAAAACTTATAGACATTCACATAACAACATCAATATCATTACATTCATCTTGGAATATATTTTCATATTATATTTATTAGATATTATAGATGCTAATAATTGCTAATATAAATTTGGTCAAACTTAGCAAAGTTTGACTTTCGGCAAATCCAATGTGCAGAGTAAAAAGGACCAGATGGAGTATATTGCCCCTTTCTCTTAAACTGAAACTATTTTTTATAACTTTTGAATAAAAGACGTTTCAAACCGGGCATGGGTTTCTTTTTTAGATTCGTGTATGGGCTGGACCTGTGAACATTTTTAAAAAGCTTTGTGCTTCCCTCATCATCAGAAAACGACGCGGGGGGTAGCGGCATCAACGGCGGGGGTGACACAGTAACACATTAGGCATGGGATGACATTGCCGGCCATAACACCATCGCCGGGGAGGAGAGAGTGACAAAGCTACTTGGACGTGAGTTGATGGTGCGGGTGCGAAGGGGACCACCTACATGGAAGGATAGGGGGTTTGAGGGGTAGGGCAACGATGCAACGACGTTAGTCGCCGATGTCGGGAGGCGACAGTTAGGTCAGTAATTGTGGGTAGGTCAATGAGCTGCACATTATTACGACAATTGTTGTGGAAGGAGAGATAATAGTTCTAGGCACTACGAAAAGGCTTTTAGGTGGGCTCAATTTAGTGGCGAGTGAGGTTAGACACCCGCCACATCTATTTTGAAAAGGTTTCAGTAGCGGGTAAAAATATTACCAGCCACTGCTATCTGAACAACACTGGCTGGCTAAAACTACCACCACCATTCATAAATTTTACAAATTTACCCGTGGGATAAAATTAGCAATGCCGGGCAGAGAATAAGTGCCCGCTACTGATTCGGTTAGGCGGGCCAAAAAACATGCCCGCCACAATAATACTCCGCAACCGATGCTCATTTTTTTTTCTCAATTTCCAAAAGTTTGCAATGGTGGGCATTATTAGCTGCCCGCCACACATATCTTAAGCTAAAAAATCCTTGAAAAAAAAGCATATTTACTAAACACAGAGTAGTCTGAAATTTGAGCATGGGGCTTCCAAATGGTGTTTATCATGGGAAAAGTTTTAAGTTGAAATCATGAATAAAAATTGATCTGTATGTGGCAGGTGGAGGTTTTCATTCGAAACGTGCACACTTCGCCGAAGAGTTCGATTTGTGCACCAAATGCGTCATTTTTTTGCCTTAATGCTCTCAAATTTTTTGCCACATCCTACAGGGGTCCTATGAAGACATCATGCAAATTTTCATCCAGCTTCGAGCTTGTTTGGACGCTCAGAGCTTTTGCCCTTTTCAGTGGCCGGAAAATCTGTTAATGCTTCGAAAACAACAAACCAACTCAAAAAGTGGCTAAATTTGAACATGAGGATTCCAATAGTGTGTACTAATCATTAGAAAAGTTTGAAGTTGGAATAAGGAATAAAAATTGATTTATGTGTGGCAGACAACAGTTTTCCGTTCGAAACACTGACACTTCCCCAAAGAGTGTTTGATTTTTACATGAAGTGCGTCAAGTTTTTTCCTTAATCTTCTCAAATTTTATCACACCCTAGAAGGGTCCTATGAAGACATCATGCCAAGTTTCATTCGGTTTCAACCTTGTTTGCATGCTCAGAGTTTTTTGTTCTTTTTAGTCGTCGGAAAATCAGTTGATGCTTCGAAAATAGCAAACCAAATCAAAATGTGGCTAAATTTGAGCATGGCACTTAAAATGGTGTGTATTAATCATGTAAAAAGCTTGAAGTTGAATTTTGTGTGTGGCAGGTGAAGGTTTTCGCTTGGAACGTTGACACTTCGCTGGAGAGTGTTCGAATTAAACACAAAGTGCGTGATTTTTTTGCCGTAACGCTCTCAAATTTTTACCACACCCTACATGGGACCTTTGAAGACACCATGCAAAGCTTCATCCAATTTCGAGCTTGTTTGCATGCTTATAGATTTTCGCCCTTTTTAGTGGCAGTATTGCCTCTTTAGGGCGCCGTCTTGGAATCCATGGCCCCATTTCTGCTTCCAACAGGCTAGACGTGCATGACATCGCAGTCGGTAAGTATTCGTCCGGTGATGTGGATGTTTGCTCGGCTTCTTGTGAGTCAATGCTGGCAGCTTCGGGTGGAGTTAGGTTGTAGCTGTATTTTGGTAAATATGCCCTAGAGACAATAATAAAGTTGCTATTTATATTTTCTTATATCACGATAAATGTTTATTATTCATGTTGGAATTGTATTAACTGGAAACTTAGTACATGTGTGAATACATAGACAAAACAGTGTGTCCCTAGTATGTCTCTACTTGACTAGCTCGTTAATCAAAGATGGCTAAGTTTCCTGACCATAGACATGTGTTGTCATTTGATGAACGGGATCACATCATTAGAGAATGATGTGATGGACAAGACCCATCCTTTAGCTTAGCATAAATGATCGTTTAGTTTTATTGCTATTGCTTTCATCATGACTTATACATGTTCCTCTGACTATGAGATTATGCAACTCCCGAATACTGGAGGAACACCTTGTGTGCTATCAAACGTCACAACGTAATTGGGTGATTATAAAGATGCTTTACAGGTGTCTCCGATGGTGTTTGTTGAGTTGGCATAGATCGATATTAGGATTTGTCACTCCGATTGTCGGAGAGGTATCTCTGGGCCCTCTCAGTAATGCACATCACTATAAGCCTTTGCAAGCAATGTGACTAATGAGTTAGTTGCGAGATGTTGCATTATGGAACGAGTAAAGAGAGTTGCCGGTGACGAGATTGAACTAGGTATGATGATACTGACGATTGAATCTTGGGCAAGTAACATACCGATGACAAAGGGAACAACGTATGTTGTTATGCGGTTTGACCGATAAAGATCTTCGTAGAATATGTAGGAGCCAATATGAGCATCCAGGTTCCGCTATTGGTTATTGACCGGAGATGTGTCTCGGTCATGTCTACATAGTTCTCGAACCTGTAGGGTCCGCACGCTTAACGTTCGAGGACGATTTGTATTATGAGTTATGTGATTTGATGTACCGAAGGTTGTTCGGAGTCCCGGATGAGATCACGGACATGTCGAGGAGTCTCGAGATGGTCAAGACGTCGATATATTGGAAGGCTATATTCGGACATTGGAAAGGTTCCGAGTGATTCGGGTATTTTTCGGAGTACTAGAGAGTTACGGGAATTCGCCGGGGGAAGTAGTGGGCCTTAATGGGCCATACGGGAAAAGAGATGTGGCACTCGGCTCGGAGAAACCAGAACGCCCCGTATTCCAGCCCAGAGATCGAGGAGAAGTCTTCTGGAATACAGCACTGCTTAGCATAGAACAAACCAGCTTTCTATTATTACACGAATATGTATACAAGGTCTTCGATATTACAATGAATAACATCGGTACGGCGACACTACCCCATCCTTAGTTTCTCTATGCAAGCAGCAGAACAACTCGAAGCAGCGGAAAAACTTCTAGCAGCGGAACAACGACGACGGTGGTGAACTCCACTCCGCAGGGACTCTGGCTGGAACGCTGATCCTAGCTCGCACGAAAGGAAACCACGACAAGCAAGCAATCAAATCCGGCATGACCTGCAAACTGGTATGACACGCCAGGTTAGTACATTGAATGTACTTGCAAGCTCACAATAACCAGAAGCATTCAAGACAAACAACAGCATGGCAATTACAGGTTAAGCAGGAATTATCATAAGATCATCAGGATAACATGGCATGAACAACATGAACATAATACTGCTAGAACAATATGAGCATGCCATGAACATATAAATCAGACAATACTAGCATGCAACATGATGACACTATATGCACCATTTATTCTGCTCGGGTTACCTCGTAACCATAACAGGCATCACTTACCAACCTCGGACATCACACGATCATCTCAGGATCAAATCAAGCTTGGTATAAACAATACCGTAGTAATCATTAAATGATCACAAGGAGCTTGATCTTTACCCACGATTCTCGCACAACATCACGAATATCCAACAACTCAGTATCCTTGATACCACGGTGATCATCTCATGATCACGAATGGAACCACTCTTGGTTCAACGGGTTACCTTGTAACCAAACGGTGATCTTTCTGGCGATCACAACCATGACCAACACTTGGTCTCAAACGGTGATCTTTTCGGCGATCACAGACAACTTATCTCATCATCGAACCAGGGTTGTTATTAATCAAGTTATTATTAATACTGTTGACTCATAGTGTGACCGACACGAACTGGGCCCTTATCCGCGGGCATGGCTATCGATAGATTTAATATACACTCTGCAGAGGTTAGTACACTGTACCCACACTACGGAACCCATGGCCTCCCACTCCCATTCGGTTGGACCAACGGCGTTCCGACAAAACTGTCCTACTGTCATGACACTCTCCCGGCCACTCCGACTCACTCCCCACTGGGCTAGTCCTGGGTGGCCCCGTGTCTACCAAAGCCACCAACGGCCACCGTCGTGGCCAAACATAAACGGTCCCAAACGGGGACCCGGATCCATAACAGTAACAACGGGCACACAAGGCTCATGTCCGTCTACCTGATCAGGGTAGCGCGTGCCCATAACCTTCCCTTGTTGGAGGCACCGGCGAGAGGCACGACAATAGACCCAGTTAGGACCTTCCCATAAAGGTAAGCATGGTTGCACTGGTCAGTTTGATATAGTGGCACCATGGCCAACAGTTGTTCAAGTTCAATTTAATCCGGTTAAACTTGAATGCAATATGCTGAGCCATGATACAATAACATGATGCAATTACAATGCATGAGCATGATATCAACATAAGCACGGGTGCAACATAACTATCCACCATGTCAACAATGAATCATCTCCAACTAAGCATGACATAATGACGAGCATGAATATTACAAGTACAACACTACTCATAGCATAACATGACCACAAGCATCAACAATAAATACCATGCAAGAACACATTAATAACATTACCGAATAAACACTTAACCAACTAGCAGCAAAGGAACAATGCATATTAACAGTACTCGGTAACCGATGTTAGTCATGCACCGAAGAACATGACCAACCCAACATGTACTACTATCAAGCATGGAAATATGAAAGTAATACTAGCAGGTAGAACGTGATAACAAAGTGCAAGAAAGATAGCATGACGGTAATCACCGATCCATAAACATAACCGACATAACGACAACAGTAGCAAAACAATCATATAGTTATTAACGATTCAAGTTGAAAACCAATGCTAATGCATGGCTATCATGCCATGGTGGTTGTGGCTTGCCTGGGGTGACGGAGACTCCGGGAAGAAGTGCGGTGAAGCCGCAGAACGAAACGTCGGACAGTTCTCTCTCAGAGAGGGCTGATTAGAGGCAAGGGCATAATGGTCATTTTCAATGTGAGACCATGATATGTCTCCAACGTATCTATAATTTTTGATTGTTCCATGCTATTATATTATCAACCTTGGATGTTTTATATGCATTTATATGCTATTTTATATGATTTTTGGGACTAACATATTAATCTAGAGCCTAGTGCCAGTTTCTATTTTTTCCTTGTTTTAGAGTATCGCACAAAAGGAAAATCAAACGAAGTCCAATTGACCTGAAACTTCACGGAACTTATTTTTGGAAGGAAAGCAACCCGGGAGACTTGGATTCCACGTAAGGGAAGCAACAAGGAAGCCACGAGGCAGGGGGCGCGCCCTCCACCCTCGTGGGCCCCTCGTGGCTCCCCTGACATACTTCTTCTGCCTATATATCTCCATATACCCTAAAACGATCGGGGAGCACAATAGATCGGGAGTTCCGCCGCCAGAAGCCTCCGTAGCCACCGAAAGCCAATCTAGACCTGTGCCGGCACCCTGCCGGAGGGGGAATCCCTCTCCGGTGGCCATCTTCATCATCCTGGTGCTCTCCATGATGAGGAGGGAGTAGTTCTCCCTCGGGGCTGAGGGTATGTACCAGTAGCTATATGTTTTATCTCTCTCTCGTGTTCTTGATTTGGCACGATCTTGATGTATCGCGAGCTTTGCTATATAGTTGGATCTTATGATGTTTTCTCCCCCCTCTACTCTCTTGTAATGGATTGAGTTTCCCCTTTGAAGTTATCTTATCGGATTGAGTCTTTAAAGATTTGAGAACACTTGATGTATGTCTTGCCGTGCGTATCTGTAGTGACAATGGGATATCACGTGATTCACTTGATGTATGTTTTGGTGATTAACTTGCGGGTTCCGCCCATGAACCTATGCATAGGGGTTGGCACACGTTTTCGTCATGATTCTCCGGTAGAAACTTTGGGGCACTCTTTGAGGTTCTATGTGTTGGTTGAATAGATGAATCTGAGATTGTGTGACGCATATCGTATAATCATACCCACGGATACTTGAGGTGACATTGGAGTATCTAGGTGACATTAGGGTTTTGGTTGATTTGTGTCTTAAGGTGTTATTCTAGTACGAACTCTAGGGCTGTTTGTGACACTTATAGGAATAGCCCAATGGATTGATTGGAAAGAATAACTTTGAGGTGGTTTCGTACCCTACCATAATCTCTTTGTTTGTTCTCCGCTATTAGTGACTTTGGAGTGACTCTTTGTTGCATGTTGAGGGATATTTATATGATCCAATTATGTTATTATTGTTGAGAGGACTTGCACTAGTGAAAGTATGAACCCTAGGCCTTGTTTCAACGCATTGCAATACCGTTTACGCTCACTTTTATCATTAGTTACCTTGCTGTTTTTATAATTTCAGATTACAAATGCCTTTATCTACCATCCATATTGCACTTGTATCACCATCTCTTCGCCGAACTAGTGCACCTATACAATTTACCATTGTATTGGGTGTATTGGGGACACAAGAGACTCTTTGTTATTTGGTTGCAGAGTTGCTTGAGAGAGACCATCTTCATCCTACGCCTCCTACGGATTGATAAACCTTAGGTCATCCACTTGAGGGAAATTTGCTACTGTCCTACAAACCTCTGCACTTGGAGGCCCAACAACGTCTACGAGAAGAAGGTTGTGTAGTAGACATCAGACCACCTAGTGAAAATGTTACCAAAAGATAGAGCTCGACGAGACGAAGAAGTGAGCGCTGGTTTCACCTCAATCAGAGTTACGGTTGAAAAGTTGTGAGGAGTTGAAGATCAGGGACCAATCTGTGAATATTTTCATCACCAACGGGTCCCTGGGAGGAAAAACTGAAAGCGCATAAGGGGAAATACGTTTTCTGAAACAGAAAGCGTGTTCTGAACCAAAGTAGATTGAAAATACGTTTTCGAAACAGGAAAGCGCACCCAGGAGAAACCCGTCTCCACTTATCCACGTGGACCCGTGGCTGGAGCCACTTCCAGGCGGGGCCCAGGCGCAGGGGGAGGGGGCACGGGAGTTCGTCTCCTTCCTCCCGCTCCTGTGCTCCCGTGCAGGACGGAGGAGGAGCAGGGGAGGAAGCGGCGAGGGGGCCGGCCAGCTCCGGGCATCTCTGGCCGAGCCGAGGGCACCGGCGGGACCAGGGCAGCGAGGGGGTCCTGTTCAGAGGGAGCATGGCCGTTGGGGAGGAGAGGGATGGAGGGGAGAGGTGGCGCCAGGAGGAGGACCGGGACGGGTGGGCGGTGGTGCTCTCCGGTGAAGCAGGCACTCCAGCGAGGGGGCAAGTGGGTGGGGCGGCTGAGTGGAACGAGGGGGACTCGGTGGACGTGGTGGGAGGAGGAGAGGAGGAGAGGAGGCTCGGGTTGGCCGGAATCATGCCGAGGCCGAGGCGGCCATGGTGGATGACGGCGAACAACGATGAGATGAGGCGACTCCATAGGGCAATTGAGGCGAGGGAGAGATGGTTGAGGTGCGGAGGGACTCGGGGGTCCTTATATAGGAGCGGAGGAGGGCTCTAGAGCTCACGGACAAGCTCCCGACCAAGCTTTAATGGCGGGCAGAGGCTGGACGCGGCATGGGCATGGCTCTAGCGGCGCATTGATGGCGAACGAGGACGAAGAAGCGATGCAGGGATATGCAGTCGAGCACGGGCGAGCTCCTGGACAATGTTTGAGGTCGAGACGAGGAGGGAGGAGACGAGCACAGTGGCCGGACCGAGCCAGAGCTTGCACTATGTGTGACGCCAGCGTGATCACCACGGCACTGGTGCAAACGGCGCGTTCTGGCTGGGCCGACCATGTCTAGTAGATAGACCGACGTGTCCTCAGTCAAAATGAAGAAATAATTGGGTCCAGGGGCAAAGAAGAGATTTGCAGATGGCCACAAAGCAAGCCAGCAGCCAAGTGTTTGTGCTGTGCAGTGGGGACACCAGCTTGGTAACGCAGTAAATAGTTTGTCCAGTGATGATCACACACTAAGGTGATGTTGATTACCAAAAATCAGACTAAGAGGAGGAGTTTAGATGAGGGTTGCTGTAGAAACCACTACAATGGCCAGAATTAGGGATTTGGATGATGCACTCACATGGAGAGGCAAGTTGAGCTGAAATTTGGCAAGGCCTAATGATTTGATCATATGAAGATGCTGTAAAAGTTTCATACGAAATGGATTTACCAAAATGGTACTTCCCTCACAGCTATCTTCACTGACCAGAATCTTGCAATAATTCTAGTGAAATATTGGCTAGGTGAAAAGGTTCCAAATTTGTTGGAGAGATGTTATTGGGGTATGATAATGCTATGGTAAATTTTCAGGAAAAATAAAGCAATATAAAATTTACTTGCTTCACAATCTGAAAATATTGCCAGAATCAAAGATTTGGTCCTGTGCTCAGATAGATGATTGGATGGGGCTGAAATTTGGAGGAGTGTGCTAATATGATCACATGAATGAGTGTGCAAAATTTAAACTCATTTGGATAACCCTAGATAGTACTTCCTTCACAATGCCTTATGTCTGACAGAAAGTTTGAAAAATTGTTGAGGAAGATAGGCTAGGAAAATAAAGTTGAATTTTGGCACAGGTCAATTATTTGGATAGGAAAAGATGTCCAAAAAGTTTGGGGTCAAATGGGCAAAGATAAATAGCACTTGCTTCACAATGTGCCATTTAGGACAGAATAGCAAATGAATTTATTGAGCATGATGAGAAATATGGCCAATGAAATATTTTACCATATTTGAGGAATATATGACCCAAACAATTTATAAGAATTATTTGGGGATTTTTGGATGGGCAAAAATATAGGTTGCTTCACAACTTAGGGCAGACATGGTTATTCCTTTAATAGAAAAAGGAATTTTCATGAGAAAAAGAAATTAGGGTTTGGTCAAGTAGTGGAGTGATATGATCTTGGAAAAGTTTTTAGGATGATGAGCCACTTGGGAGAGGAAATGAAGATGATTTCTCAGGTGACAAGGCCACAAAACCACTTTGAAAAGAAAAAACAAAGCAAAAGCCAATTAAATTAAAAGAAAAAGAAAAGGGCCAAAATCCAGGCTGTTACAGGAGAGAAGGGCCTCAAGGGGTGGCCGCACGCCCCCCATGGGCTGGTCCGAATTGGACTAGGAGGGGGCGCCCCCTCTTTCCTTTTCCCTCTCCCTCTCCTTCCTTCTTCTCCTACTTGGACTAGGAAAGGGGGAAACCTACTCCTACTAGGAGTAGGAATCCTTCCCTTGGGCGTGCCATGAGAGGGCCGACCCTCCCCCTCCTTCACTCCTTTATATACGGGGGAGGGGGCACCCCATAGACACTCCAAGATTTTTTTAGCCGTGTGCGGTGCCCCCCTCCACAGATTTCCACCTCGGTCATATCATTGTAGAGCTTAGGCGAAGCCCTGCGTCGGTAACTTCATCATCACCATCATCACGCCGTCGTGCTGGTAAAACTCTCCCTCGACCTCAGCTGGATCTAGAGTTCGTGGGACGTCACCGAGCTGAACATGTGCAGATCATGGAGGGGCCGTACCTTCGGTGCTAGGATCGGTTGGATCATGAAGACGTACGACTACATCAACCGCGTTGTCATAACGCTTCTACTTACGGTCTAAGAGGGTACATGGACAACACTCTCCCCTCTCGTTGCTATGCATCACCTAGATGGATCTTGCGTGTGCATAGGATTTTTTTTGAAATTACTGCGTTCCCCAACATTGGTATCAGAGCCAGGTCTATGCGTAGATGTTATATGCACGAGTAGAACACAAAGGAGTTGTGGGCGTGAGTATATACATATTGCTTGCCGTCACTAGTTGTTTCTTGATTCGGCGGTATTGTTGGATGAAGTGGCCCGGACCGACATTACATGACCGCGTTCATGAGACTGGTTCTACCGACGTGCTTTGCACACAGGTGGCTGGCGGGTGTCTGTTTCTCCAACTTTAGTTGAATCAGACTCAATGAACATGGTTCTTTCTGAAGATCAAAAAGCAATCACTATACCACGTTGTGGTTTTTATGCCGTAGGTAAGAATGGTTCTTGCTAAGCCCGTAGCAGCCACATAAAACTTGCAACAACAAAGTAGAGGACATTTAACTTGTTTTTGCAGGGCATGTTGTGATGTGATATGGTCAAGACGTGATGAGATATAAATTGTTGTATAAGATAATCATGTTTTGTTACAATTATCGACAACTGACAGGAGCCTTATGGTTGTCTCTTTATTGCATAAGATGCAAGCACCATATAATTGCTTTACTTTATCGCTATGTGATAGCAATAGTTGCAAAAGCAATAGTTGGCGAGACAACCATGTGATGACACGTTGATAAAGATCAAGATGATGGAGATCATGGTGTCATGCCGGCGACGATGGAGATCATGACGGTACTTTGGAGATGGAGATCAAAGGCACAAGATGATGATGGCCATATCATGTCACATATTTTGATTGCATGTGATGTTTATCTTTTATGCATCCTATTTTGCTTAGTACGACGGTAGCATTATGAGATGACCTCTTACTAAAATTTCAAGGTATAAGTGTTCTCCCTGAGTATGCACCGTTGCTACAGTTCGTCGTGCCGAGACACCACGTGATGATCGGGTGTGATAAGCTCTACGTTCACATACAACGGGTGCAAGTCAGTTCTGCACACGCAAAATACTTGGGTTAAACTTGACAAGCCTAGCATATGCAGATATGGCCTCGGAACACTGAGACCAAAAGGTCGAGCATGAATCATATAGTATATATGGTCAACATAGTGATGTTCACCATTGAAAGCTACTCCATCTCACGTGATGACCGGACATGGTTTAGTTGATATGGATCACGTGATCACTTAGATGATTAGAGGGATGTCTATCTAAGTGGGAGTTCTTAAGTAATATGATTAATTGAACTTAAATTTATCATGAACTTAGTCCTGATAGTATTTGCATATCTATGTTGTAGATCAATTGCTCGTGTATAGCTTCCCCATTTTATTTATGATATGTTCCTAGAGAAAACTATGTTGAAAGATGTTAGTAGCAATGATGCGGACTAGCTCCGTGATCTGAGGATTATCCTCATTGATGCACAGAAGAATTATGTCCTTGATGCACCGCTAGGTGACACACCTATTGCAGGAGCAGATACAGATGTTATGAACTTTTGGCAAGCTTGGTATGATGACTAATTGATAGTTTAGTGCGCCATGCTTTACGGCTTAGAACCGGGAATTCAAAAATGTTTTGAACGCCACGGAGCATATAAGATGTTCCAAGAGCTGAAATTGGTATTTCAGACTCATGCCCGAGTCGAGAGGTATGAGATCTCTGACAAGTACTTAGCCTACAAGATGGAGGAGAATAGCTCAACCAGCGAGCATGCTCTTAGAATGTATGAGTACTACAATCGCTTGAATCAAGTGGGACTTAATCTTCTAGATAAGATAGTGATTGACAGAGTTCTCTAGTCACTATCACCAAGTTACTGGAACTTCATGATGAACTATAATATGTAAGGGATGACGAAAATGATTCCCGAGCTCTTCACGATTGTCGGTGTAAAACCGACAGATCTCGTGTAGGGGGTCCCGAACTGTGCGTCTAAGGCGGATGGTAACAGGAGGCAGGGGACACGATGTTTACCCAGGTTTGGGCCCTCTTGATGGAGGTAATACCCTACGTCCTGCTTGATTGTTCTTGATGATATGAGTATTACAAGAGTTGATCTACCATGATATCGTAGAGGCTAAACCCTAGAAGCTAGCCTATGGTATGATTGTATATTTTCCTACGGACTAAACCCTCCGGTTTATATAGACACCGAAGGGGGCTAGGGTTACACAAAGTCGGTTACAAGGGAGGAGATCTACATATCCGTACTGCCAAGCTTGTCTTCCACGCCAAGGAGAGTCCCATCCGGGCATGGGACGAAGTCTTCAATCTTGTATCTTCATAGTCCAACAGTCTGGCCAAAGGATATAGTCCGGCTGTCCGGAGACCCCCTAATCCAGGACTTCCTTAGTAGCCCCCGAACTAGGCTTCAATGACGATGAGTCCGGCGCGCAGATCGTCTTCGGCATTGCAAGGCGGGTTCTTCTCCAAATTCTGAATATCTGCTGAGTAGTGTCCGACTCACCATAATTGTTGCACTTCTTGGCTCCCGTGCCCAATAAGGGCTATCTTCCACATGTCGAGCGAATGCGAGGAGCCGGGGCATTTTTACATTCGCCACCCTAGCCATGTAAGTAAACTGTCTATTAAAGGGACGGGGATTCTTAGATCCAAACCACACCATCCTCCCACGGCGAGTATCCATCGGAGCACGCTCGGAAAAATCCATTCCAACATGGCCGGCCATCGTAGCTCCTCCTCCCGCTCCCGCAGCCCTAAGCCCGGTGATTGGGAGAAGTGTTCCATCCTGCACAACCAATTAGTAGAGCTGCAGACCCAGGGATTTCTCCCTCCAGCATATTTGGTCCCCGTTCGAGCCGGGCTCGCCACCTATAATGGTGGGAAGCAAGCGGAGAGCTTCCCTAATCCCTCCAAGGGGAGCGGGTATGCCTTGTCCCTTATTTACTAAGGGGACTCAGATTTGCAATCCACCTGTTCCTCCGCCGGCTCCTGGAGTTTTACGGCCTCCAGTTGCATAATTTTACCCCCACTTCCATATTATACATTGCTGGTTATGTTGCCCTTTGTGAGCTGTTTCTGGGCTGCGAGGCTCATTTCGAGCTATGGAAGAGGCTATTCTTCCTTGTGCCCCGTACATAGGAGGGGTCACTATATCAAGTGGGCGGAGCCGAAATATGGCGCATTGCTGGGACCGGATACCTGTCCGGTACCCCGAAGAAGACGTCCAAGGACTAGCCTTCGGAGTGGTTTTACATGGAGGACTTCCCCCTTCTAGATCCTATTGGGAGGGGTCTTCCCGAGTTCAACAATGCTCCTATGAAGAAACGCCGAAGCTGGCACCCACGGAGCCCCCAGGAGGAAGACAACGGAGAAGTCCTTTACCTAATGGACCGGATTAAAGTGCTGGCTCAATCAGGATTGACAATAACCGAGGTTATGTCAATATGCATAATGCGGGGGGTGCAACCGCTTCAATATCGAGGGCACCCCCTATGGAGCTTTAACGGGGAAGATGATGCCACCCGCCACGGGCGTAAGGGGTCGGACTCTGCTGCCGCTCTAGCAAAAATTCTGTCCGAGTTGTTCAAGGGAGAGGAAGAGGAGTTCATCCGTATTAAGCCACGGGATGGATTTTCTATGTACAACCCTCCAAGCTGGGTAAGCTGTCACTCCGTACTCCCAACCTTCCCGCATTCTTCGTCGTAAATACTCACCTTGCCGTTAATCGGCAGGAACTGCAAAAAGCCGTAAGGGAGGTCAACAGCCCATCTCCACAACCGGAGGACCCTGACCGGGCTCTCGATCCCGGACTCGAAGAGGATCCGGACATATTTGTGGAGCTGATAGGCAAGACATTCTATCAATTGAGCTGCGATGACGCCATGGTGGCCATCATGGCCGACTATCCTAGGCTACTCCCTGCATCACATGTAAGGAAAAACCGGAGTCCCAACTTCCAAGAAGGATCCCCTTTTATGCACTTCACCTACCATACACATATGGTGTTTTACAGGGAAGGCCTTCGGGATGCCATGCCGAACCCGCAGTGACTCGCCAACAAGGGGCACCGAAGCTGGGTAGGCCAAAAAGGAAGGCGGTTAGGACTGAGACACCGACGCAGAGGTATGATACAAAACCTCGCTCCGTGGTTGTCGTCTTTCTTTAAAATATAACGACGTCCATGTTTCCTAGTAGGAAAAACGCTCGCCGGACTATATTCGGAGAGGCCGCCAATCACGCCTCCACCAGTCGGGCTCCATGGCCAGATATAGAGGCGGAAGCTAACACGGGGTGGACGCTGGATGCTTCTCCTACAGAGGATGCGGACAGACTATCCGCTACAAATTCCAAAGTGGAGAGCACCATGAATCACACACGTCGCCGGGCCGTACTCCGTGACGCTTGTTTCTCCCAAGAGGCGTTCGATGCCTTCAACTCAGGAGATGCGTACATCCGTGCTGCTCAAAATGGTCTTGCCAGAGCCACAGACCAGTATGTAAAGGATATACGGGTAGGAAAATCTGACGATTATATATATCAATAGCCCCTGAGACTTGAAACAGTTGACACAACTGATTTAAGGATCATTATTTGTACAGGTTCTTACAGAGAAGAATACCCAATTTTCTCAAGAGCTGGAAGAGTGCAAAGCCTAGCTACAGGCCGCGGTGGCCGCGTTGAAGGAGTCTGAGAAGGCCCCCTCTGGTAACATTTGCTTCTATTGCAAAGAATTACAGGTACCAGATAGTATGCGGCGTGCATGCAAATCCAACAGTGGATGTTGCAGATGACCCCGGAGTGAATCCAGAGGCCGTGCCGGAGGATGCGCAACATGCTAATCGACAGCTAAATGCTGGCGAGCGCGTGCTTACGTGGGTCAGGCAGGAGAAAAATAATCTCCAGGACGCCAATATCAGGCTGGACGTGGAACTGAAAGACGT
Organism: Triticum urartu; assembly: GCF_003073215.2. Classification (NCBI taxonomy): domain Eukaryota; kingdom Viridiplantae; phylum Streptophyta; class Magnoliopsida; order Poales; family Poaceae; genus Triticum; species Triticum urartu. The sequence continues at coordinate 142,298,373 of NC_053023.1, forward strand.
CCGAGCCCAGCTTGCGGACTCCGTAAAGGAGAATAAGTGGCTTCGACGCGACATTTTTAGTAAGTGCTTGAACGAACTTTTGAAGGAGTTCGGCGAAGAAGTCGACTAACAGAGTTATCTCTCCAGGTATGCTGACGGGTCGTCCCACGGAGGAGATGCCCGGGTCTGCGGGTGATCTTCTACCAGAGCTCTCACAACTGCACGAACAAGTTCGGCAGGTGATGCAGGGTATTGACCGAGCCTTGTGGCCTTCCGCGTCCCCGCCAGGAGGCATGGGGGAGCTTGTAGAGAAGCTTAAGGGAGCGCGGCGGCGCTTCCGATTATGGAAGATATCAGCCTGCCGACAAGGTGCAAGGGAAGCCTGGGCTATTGTGAAGACGCGATATACCAAAGCTGACCCAATCCACATGGCCGAGGTCGGACCTGTGGGGCCCGATGGGAAAGAGATCCCCGTCAGTTTGGTGTATGACCAAGTAGAATTAGCCGCAAAGTATTCCTAGCAGGATTGTAGGCTAGACAACCTGTTGGATGGTATAGAAGAAGAATTTAATCAGTCTTAGTGACTGTGTACTTCAAGTGACATATATAATGTCCCTAGCCAGATTGTAAATCATTTGTCATGGCGGACCTTTTTGCTTCAACCTCTGGACCCGATAGTCCGGAGTGTATCCAAATACCCGCTCGGTTATGTAAAAACCGGGGTATGCATGGAAACCAGGCGTAGGGGTCATAAGTGCTTGAACAGACAAGTACCCAACTAGCTATGTTATATTACATGGGTAGTAAGAAACATCTTCCAGGGAGAATAGTTCCATTAAGGGTTCCTTTCCCTGGGTACGCATGCCCTAATGTGCATGTCTAAACTGCGAAAAGAGACGCATGCTATAAACATCTGGGGGCATGTGTCAAATTAAATGAAAGTCATCTTTTGTTCACCGACCGAATATTCCCTTAAGAATTCTAGATTTCGGCTTCACCCAGTCTGAGGTACACATCCGGCTGACCCGACAGTAACAATCGCAGAGGTGCTCCCCTTATGTCCTAGCCGAATTAACGGGAACTTATGGCATAAATACAAGAGCCAGGCAACCCAGCTTGGCCAAAACTTAAGTCATATCGATGCATATAATGGCGAAAAAAGGTACATGCGTAAGAATAACAATGTGTGGGGCGTAAAAGCCCAGAAAAATAGTTATATTAAGCTTCTGTATAAGAAGCCCCCAGGTATAATGAGCGCGACTAGCGTGTCAAGATTGTGTAACCAAGACACAGGTGTAGCCTTTTAGGGCCTTGAGGAAAATAAAAGAGAGAAAGAGAGAAAAGACAGATAATTGATATGCAAAAAATTGACGGAGGTAAGGAGATGAACATAGAGTCCGGCATTAGGCGTAGAATCTTCGGAGTCTGGCTGCGTTCCATGGGTTTGGCTCGAGTCGATTGTCCGATGCATCTCGCAGACGGTACGCTCCATCGGTCAGAACCTGGTCAATAATGAAGGGACCTTCCCATTTGGGCTTGAGCTTGTTCTTTTTATTCTCCGGCAAGCGTAGAACTAGTTCGCCAACGTTATAGGTTTTGGCCCGTACTTCTCTGCTTTGATACCTTCGAGCCTGTTGCTGATAGAATGCGGAACGGGCTTTTGCCACATCGCGCTCCTCCTCCAGGGCGTCCAAGCTGTCCTGCCGATCGAGCTCGGCCTCTTTTTCTTCGTACATGCGCACTTGAGGTGAGTCATGAATTATGTCGCAAGGCAGAACTGCCTCTGCGCCGTACACCTTAAAAAATGGTGTGTATCCGGTAGTGCAATTCAACGTGGTCCGCAACCCCCATAGTATGGAGTCGAGCTCGTCTACCCAGTGCGTGTTTGATTCCTTTAAGGACCGCACTAATCTAGGTTTAATACCGCTCATGATAAGACCATTTGCTCGCTCGACTTGACCGTTAGTTTGCGGGTGATAGACAAAAGCATAATCGAGCTTGATGCCCATGTTGCTGCACCAAAGTTTCACCTCGTCGGCTGTAAAATTCGTGCCGTTGTCAGTGATGATGCTGTGGGGGATGCCATAACAGTGTATGACCCCAGATATGAAGTCTATCACCGGTCTGGATTCAGCCGTTTTGACAGATTTGGCTTCTATCTATTTGGTGAATTTATCCACCATGACCAGTAAGTATTTTTTCTTATGGGTTCCCCCTTTAAGGGGTCCAACCATATCAAGCCCCCAGGCCGCAAAGGTCCAAGTAATGGGGATTGTTTGGAGAGCGGTAGGCGGCATATGGCTTTGGTTTGCAAAAAGCTGGCAACCAACGCAATGTTGGACCACATGTTATGCATCTGCTCGGGCCGTCGGCTAATAGAAACCTATACGGAAGGCCTTGCTTACAAGGGCCCGGGCTGCGGCGTGATGGCCGCCGAGTCCAGCATGGATTTCTGCCAAAAGCTTCTGCCCTTCCTCTTCGGAGATGCACCTTTGAAGGACTCTGGTGGTGCTTTTCTTATAAAGCTCTCCCTCGTGGACCTTGTAGGCTTTAGATCGCCACACTATGCAGCGTGCCTCATTTTGGTCCTCGGGTAGTTCCTATCTGGTTAGGTAGGGCAGGAATGGTTTTGTCCACGGGGCGATAACGGCCATTATCACGTGGGCTGAAGGTGTTATTTCGATGGCAGAGCCTCCGACTGTGTCAGAGTATTCGGTATCTGGTGTTGTGGCCAGGTTCGGACTATTGTTACCGATGTCCCCTTCCCATACTACGGATGGCTTAAACAGCTTTTCCAGGAAGATGTTAGGTGGGACAGGGTCGCGCTTAGCACCGATACGGGCGAGGATATCCGCCGCTTGATTGTGTTCCCGAGCCACATGGTGGAATTCAAGCCCCTCGAACCGAGCTGACATTTTGAGGACGGCGTTGCGATATGCCGCCATTTTCGGATCCTTGGCATCAAAGTCTCCATTTATTTGATATATTGCGAGGTTCGAGTCCCCACGCACCTCCAGGCGTTGAATGCCCATGGAAACTGCCATCCGGAGACCATGTAATAGGGCCTCGTATTCGGCTGCGTTGTTGGAGTCTGTATATAGTATTTGGAGTACGTATTGGACTGTATCTCCGGTGGGGGACGTCTGGATGACACCAGCCCCTAGACCAGCCAGCATTTTAGAGCCGTCAAAGTGCATGATCCAATTGGAGTATGCGCCGTACTCTTTAGGGAGTTCGGCTTCTGTCCATTCAGCGACGAAATTGGCCAGTACTTGCGACTTAATGGCTCGCCGTGGTCTATATGTTATGTCGAACGGGAGGAGCTCGATAGCCCATTTGGCAATCCGGCCCGTGGCATCGCGGTTGTTTATTATGTCACCGAGTGGTACTTCTGAAGCCACCGTGATTGAACACTCTTGAAAGTAGTGTCATAATTTCTGGGATGCCATAAATACCGCGTATGCTATCTTTTGATAATGTGGGTACCGTGATTTGCATGGAGTGAGGACAGTGGACACATAATAGATCGGCTTTTAAAGTGGGAATTTGTGTCCGTCCGTCTCTCGTTCGACGACGAGCACTGCGCTTACAACTTGGTGAGTTGCCGCTATATATAACAACATTGGTTCGCCGACATTTGGCGTGGCCAAGATTGGGTTGGTGGCCAAGATGGTTTTTATTTCTTCCAATCCGGTTGTAGCTGCGTCCGTCCACTCGAAGTGTTCGGTGCGCCGAAGAAGGCGATAAAGGGGGAGTGCCTTTTCTCCTAATCGGGAGATAAAGCGGCTTAAGGCCACCACGCATCCAGTTAACTTCTGGATTTTCTTGAGGTCAGTTGGGATAGCCAACTGCGACAGAGCTTGGATTTTAGCCGGATTTGCTTCAATTCCTCTACTGGAGACGATAAAGCCCAGGAGCTTTCTGGCGGGTACGCCAAAAACACATTTTCCAGATTGAGCTTAATATCGTATGTTCGGAGATTGTCGAACGTGAGCCTCAAGTCGTCTATTAAGGAGTCGACGTGTCTGGTTTTAACGACCACATCGTCTACATATGCCTCCACTGTTTTGCCGATCTGCTTTTCCAGACATGTCTGAATCATGCGCTGATACGTTGCGCCGGCTTTTTTGAGCCCGAAGGGCATTGTGTTAAAACAGAAGGGGCCATATGGAGTGATAAATGCCGTTGCGGCTTGATCGGTCTCTGCCATCTTAATTTTGTGGTAACCGGAATATGCGTCGAGGAAGCACAATGAGTTGTGTCCTGCGGTAGCATCGATAATTTGATCGATGCGAGGGAGGAGGAAGGGATCCTTTGGGCAAGCCTTATTGAGGTCCTTGAAGTCGACGCATATGCGCCAGGGTTTATCCTTCTTTGGTACCATCACTAGGTTTGCTAGCCAGTCCGGATGCTTGATTTCTCTAATGAATCTAGCCTCCAGTAACTTGGCTAGCTCCTCTCCCATGGCTTGTCGCTTAGGTTCAGAGAAACACCAAAGAGTATGCTTGACCGGCTTGAATCCTTTTAGAATGTTAAGGCTATGCTCGGCCAGCCTGCATGGGATTCCTGGCATATCTAAAGGATGCCAGGCGAATATGTCCCAATTCTCATGCAGGAACTCCCGTAGTGCGGCGTCTATAGCGGGGTTTAACTGTGCCCCGATGGATGCTGTTTTTGAAGGGTCCGTTGGATGGACTTGGAATTTGACTATTTCATCCGCTGGTTTGAAAGAAGTAGACTTGGATCTTTTGTCTAGCATCACGTCGTCCCTATCCACTGTGTAGCGCAGTGCGGTGTCGGTGTACAAAAAGAGGGGTACACTTTTTGTACCCCTATAACTGTGCACGGGCAGTCTGAGCCACGGGCACCAGCACACTGAGCAAGGCAAGGGAGGTGAGCCAAAGTAAGGCCGAAGCTCAGGAGAAGCAGAACGACGCCAAGACCAAGACCACAAAGAGCAAAGGGGACAAAGCGGACCCCCCGGCAAGATCCTTGCCGGGAGGTGGTTTTAGCAAACCCGGCAAGACCCTTGCCGTGGCAGCTCGCCCCACACCTACGGAGTAAGTCACCCTTGAGTCCACTGCCCCCATGGGGCAAGGATTCGGGAGACATCCCCGTGGTGGCGTGCAGATCTTTGTGAAGACATTCAAGATCAGATACACCCTTTAGAAGATGATGATCCTTGGCGGGATCCCAGCCAAGGAGGACCACAAGGCCCCCGGCAAGAGCCTTGCCGGGGATGACAGCAGGCGCCACGGCAAGACCCTTGCCGGGGCCTCGGCAAGGCCCTTGCCAAGAACACCTGTAGGGACACCATCAGGCCCACGCCAGTCAAACCTCCACCGCCGTTCGCATGCAGCTGCCTACCCAACCAGCTGGGCAGGCACATGCGTGGCGGCATGCGGATCTTCGTGGAGACCCACCACTGCGCCACCTCAGCTGCCTGCCTGCCTACATGGCACCGTGGGCGCTGCTGGCCAGGGCGCGTGTCGACATGAGAGGGAGCGGCGACGGACGAGACATGGCTCTCCCCCGTCCCCGATAAAGCAGGGACACCTGGGCAAGACGCATTAAATGCGCCTTGTCATGTAATGCAAGGGATAACCTCACATCACTGTACCCTTTCCACCTCCTGTGTGCCACTGTGGCGACCCCTTTCCTATAAATGGAGGCCCGAGGCGACCAGGAGGAGGATTCGGCTTTTTGGAGCTGCTCACGCCCCATAGCTAGCTCAAGAACACAAATATACAATCCACCAAAGCAGGAGTAGGGTTTTACGCATCCTCGCGGCCCGAACCTGGATAAATGAACCGTGTGCTATCTGTTTGATCCGCTCTTCTCACGATTCCGCGCCCCGCAACCGTAGTAGGGATTCTTGTGATCCCGTAGGTGTCGTTCCCACCGACATCTTTGGCGCACCAGGTAGGGGGCGCAGTTGTGAGAATCGGCTTTAGCAGTTAGTTCGACGCTTCTTCATCATCATGGCGCCCAAGAAGAAGACGACGGTGGCGGTTGGCCCGTCGGAAGCCGGACATCCCGTCCCGACGCGGGCGAGCAGCGGACCGGTCACAGAAAGGACCCGGGGCGTCGTTCGCGAACACCAACACCGTCCCAGCAGCCGGAGTTTGGGCAGCGGCGATGTTCGTGCGCCTGGTAACGGGCCGCACGCCGCCAAATCCAAAGACGGAGCCAGGCCCTTCACGGGTGGTGCGGGGCCTTCCAAGATCGCTGCCACCCCGCCCGAAGGCGATACGAGGGCCTCCAAGACTCCCACGCCGGCGCCGAAGGCGCGCTCCTCTCAAGCGGCGCGCGACGAACGACGTAATCACGCCGAAGACCCCAGGCGTCGCCGCGGGAAGAGCCCCGAGCGCCACTCCCGGGAGGTAGAAGACCTGCCCGCTCGCCGAGGCGCTGGTGAAGATGGCATGCGACCGCGGGGTCATGATAGAGCTCCTTCTGACATGGTCAGAAATCGAAGCGCGTCACGATCCGTGCAGGTTTCGCTGCCACCAACGCCAGCAGAAGCCCTAGCGCGCGCAGTTGCTCCTCGATTTTCCTCCCACTACGGGGAAACTCGACGAATGGAGAGCCACTATCCGAAGCCTTGTTGCGGTGGCCAACAAAGACGAACCGAGTCCGGTGGAGCCCCCGGGTCGACGCTCTGATGGAGTCCCACGCACTAGTGGCAGGAAAGCCGGCGGCGCCGCGACCACGGTGCACTCGCCTCCTCCTCGCCCGGTACCGCGGACGCCAGCCCGTCGCGACGTTACGGGCGACGAAATTTCCATAGCGTCGTCCAACCCGCGGACCCACTGTGACCAGCGCCAAGTCCTTCGGGAACAAGACCATGAAGACGCTCGAACCACTATCGAGCGCCGGCGCGGAGTGCACCACCAGTCAGACAGGCGAGCAGGGCCTGCTGTGAACCACCCGGCACCGGAGAGCCCTGGAGGCCTACCTTACGAGGTAGGCTGTCCGGCTTTTACCCGTGAGCTGCGGCAGTTCCAGTGGCCCACTCACCGCACCTTCAAACCTGACATGGTCGAAAAGTACAGCGGCAAGACCCACCCGTCCGAGTTCCTCAGCATCTACACCATTGCGATGCAAGCTGCCGGAGCCCGCAACGATAAGGTGCTTGCGAATTACTTTCCGTTGGCTCTTAAACCCAACGCCATGTCATGGTTGATGCACTTGCCGGTAGACTCTATTTCCTCCTAGTCAGATTTGTGGCATGAGTTTGTGGGCGCCTTTACTGGAGGCCACCAAGCCCATGGCCAAGCGAGCGACTTGCACGTCATTCCCCAGAAGGGATGCGAGAGTCTCCGCAAGTATATACAGAGGTTCAGCCGAATACAGTACAATATCCCTGATGTTCACCCTGCCGCCATCATCAGCGCGTTCCATCAGAACGTGCGTAACCGCAAGATGCGCGAAGAGCTGGCAATGAACAAGGTGAAAGATGTAGCAGAACTCTATGTTCTTGCTGACAGATGTGACCGGGCTGAAGAGGGAAGGAAGTACCCCGGCGAAGACGCCGGCGTGGAAACCGACTCCTCAGATGAAGGTACTGCCGCCCTGGTGAAGAAGGGCCGGAGCCGCAACAGGAAGCGCAAAGGTAAAGCCGTGCTTGCCGTCGAGGGATCTGATGACACCGGCTCCACCAAGAAAACCAAGGCAGATGACCCCGGCAAGGAAATTGCCGGATGTGTCACCTGCCGGGCCTTGGCGGTTGCCGAGAAGCTAGGAAACTCCGACAAGCGATACTGCAAGATCCATCGCACCAAAGGCCATGCTCTCCAAGACTGGCGACAGGTTGAGCTCCTCGCTGAGAAGCAGAGGGCTGAATATGATAGGCGGGACAAGGAGAAGGGCCAAGACGGTGCTAAGGGGTCCGGCAAGAAGCGTGACGGCCAGGCGGGCCGTCGCGGCAAGGATAAACAACAGGAGAGGCCCGCCCGAGGCCGTGACAAAAAGCCAGAAGACGACGATCACGAAGAGGACGACGAATCCGGCGACCAAGAGTTTCAGAAAGCTACAGAGGCCATGTGCGTCGACGGCGGCGCCTCGCTGCATACTTCTCACCACCAGCTTAAACAGTGGGCGCGAGAGATTACAGCGGCAGAGCCATCATTTGATGCCCAAAGGCCGCTGAAGTGGTCTAGCACACCTATCATTTTTGACACTGAGGATCACCCTGATCGCACTACTGCGGTCGGGTGCTTGCCATTGTTGGTTTCACCAACAATACGCAACCTCAAGGTGACAAAGATGCTAGTCGATGGCGGGGCCGGTCTGAACTTGATCTCGCCTACCGTGATCGAGAAACTGCAGATTCGTGATGGAGACCTCGAAGAGACGGGCACGTTTCAGGGGGTCAACCCGGGAAGAAGTCAACCAAAGGGAAAGGTCACGTTGCCCGTGACTTTTGGGAGTGATCTGAACTACAGGACAGAAAGGATTGTGTTCGACGTTGCCAAGATCCCCTTGCCTTACAACGAGATCCTTGGCCGCCCAGCGCTGGCCAAGTTCATGGCGGCATCACATTACGCCTACAACACCCTGAAGATGCCGGGGCCTGTGACGATCATCACCGTCCCATCAAACAAGAAGGATGCGCTAATTTGCGCTGACCAACTCTACCAACAAGCAGTTGCAGCAGCCGCCACTGCTAAGGCGCTTGCTCCTGCCGCTGGAGCCCCGGGAAGGCGAAAGAAGAAGACCGGTGAGACCTCAGGCACCCACTCCGGCAAGCGCACCTCTTCGGAGTGTAGCGCTCCTGTCGAGGACGTGCCAGAGAGCTCCGCTGATAGAAACAAGAAATCGAGGGCCACACCGCCGGGAACCAAGAAGGTTTCTGTCAAGGAGGACGACACGGGAGGAGCTTTTACCATGAGCTCCACCATTGACGACAAATAGGAAGACGCGCTCGTCACCTTCCTGCGGGCGAATGTCGATGTGTTTGCATGGCAAGCATCTGACATCCCCGGCGTTCCCAGGGAGGTGATTGAGCACCACCTTGCTGTCTGTCCTCATGCGCGGCCCGTCAAGCAGAAGGTCAAAAAGCAAGCTTTGGAACGACAAGAGTTCATCACAGAGGAGATCCGGAAACTGGAAGCAGCGGGTTTGGTAAGAGGAGTGCTCCATCCAACGTGGTTGGCCAATCCGGTCGTAGTGCGCAAGGCTAATGGGAAGTGGAGGCTGTGTATTGATTACACAGATATCAATAAGGCTTCTCCTAAGGACCCCTTCCCGTTGCCACGCATCGACCAGATTGTTGACTCCACAGCTGGGTGTGATCTGTTGTCATTCCTCGATGCCTACTCCGGCTACCACCAGATCTTCATGACAAGAGAAGACGAAGAGAAAACAGCATTCATCACCCCATGTGGCACGTATTGTTTCATGCGGATGCCTTTCGGGCTAAAGAGTGCTGGTTCGACGTTTGCAAGGGCGGTCCAGATTGGTTTTGAACCCCAGCTCCATAGAAATATGGAAGCTTATATGGATGACATAGTGGTCAAAACCAAGGACAGGGCAACCCTCATACCGGATTTGCAAGAAACATTTGCAAACCTGCGCAAGATCAATCTCAAGCTGAACCCTGAGAAGTGCGTCTTTGGTGTCCCGTCCGGCAAGCTTCTCGGGTTCTTTGTATCACAGCGTGGGATAGAGGCCAATCCGGACAAGATCAAAGCTATAGAGCAGATTGAAGCACCCAAGCGAATCAAGGATGTGCGTCGGCTTGCTGGTTGCGTCGCCGCCATGGGCAGATTCATTTCCAAGTCTGCCGAGCACGCCCTTCCCTTTTTCAAGATCTTGAAAAAGGTGGGCCCGATGGAGTGGACGCCACAAGCCGAAGCAGCATTGCAAGATTTGAAGAAGTACCTCTCCTCCGCGCCAATACTAGTTGCTCCTAGGCCACAGGAGCCGTTGCTGCTATACCTGGCGGCAATGAACCAGGTGGTCAGCGCCACACTAGTGGCGTAGAGAGAGGTTGACGACGAGGTAATGGCAGCGACAGAGCCCGACACCACCAATGCAGAGACGACACAACCAGTTGAAGTGCCACCGAAGAAGAAAATGATGCAGCACCCGGTCTACTTTGTTAGTTCCCTCCTGCAGGGAGCTAGATCAAGGTACTCCGGCATGCAGAAACTGCTCTTCGGCCTTCTTATGGCCTCGAGGAAGCTGCGTCACTACTTCCAGGCACACGAGATCACTGTCATCACTCGCCTCCCTCTACAACGGATATTGCACAATCCAGATGCAACGGGAAGAATTGTGGAATGGGCACTGGAGCTGTCCAGCTTTGGCCTCAAGTTTGAAAGTACTTCGATGATTCAGAGCCGAGTCCTGGTGGAGTTCATTGCAGAGTGGACCGCAACGCCTGACGAAGAAGCCCAAGAGACTGCTCTCCCCGGCAAGGAGGCAAGTTGCAGTTGGATCATGTACTTTGATGGAGCTTTCTCCTTACACGGCGCCGGGGCTGGCGTACTGCTTGTCGCGCCCACTGAAGAGCACCTCAAGTACGTGATCCAGATGCACTTCCCCAGGGAGGTGTCAACAAACAATACGACAGAGTACGAAGGGCTGCTTGCCGGTCTTAGGATCGCGGCAGACGTCGGAATCAAGAAGCTCATCGTCAGGGGCGACTCACAGCTCGTCGTCAAGCAAGTCAACAAGGACTACCAGAGCCCGTTGATGAAGGCCTACGTCGATGAAGTGAGAAAGCTGGAAGAGCATTTCGACGGTATACAGGCTGAATACGTTCCTCGAGCGGAGAACGATATCACCGATTACCTGTCAAAACGCACTGCCCTCAAGCTATCTGTGGAACCAGGTACCTTTGTGCTCCAGCTAACTCAACCATCCATTGATCCATCAACATAGCAGAACAAGAGGAGGAAATCAGGACCCGGCAAGTACTTTCCCGCCGAGCTCCCCGGAGCCGCCGGCAAGGATGTTGCCGGGGACACTGAACCCGCCACGGGACGGCTAGCTCCGGCGGAGCATCAAGCTCTTGCTATCGAGATAGCCGCTCCCATAGCAGAGGAAATGCCTTTAGTCCTCGCCGTCGAGCCCCAGGCTCCAGCGTGGGCACAGCATACCGTCCGATTCCTCCAAACAGGGGAACTTCCTGAAGAGCAGGAAGAAGCGGAAAAAGTAGCCCGTCGCTCTACCATGTACCAGTTCATCGATGACGTCCTGTACAGAAAGAGGCCGAACGGTGTGAAATTGAAGTGTATCCCTCGGGAGGAAGGACTGGAGTTGTTGGCGGAGATACACGGAGGCATATGTGGATCCCACATCGGGTCAAGGGCCCTTGCCGGCAAGGCATTTCGGCAAGGCTTCTTCTAGCCCACCGCCCTCCAGGATGCGATGACACTAGTCACCAGGCGTGAAGCGTGTCAGTTCCATTCAAAGAAGCTTCATCAACCAGCTCAAGCCCTTCAAATCATTCCTCTCTCTTGGCCCTTCTCGGTCTAGGGGCTCGACATACTGGGCCCTTTCCCCCATGCTGTCGGGGGCTTTGAGTACTTGTACGTTGCAATCGACAAGTTCACAAAGTGGCCGGAGGTGGAGGCAGTGAGGAAGGTCACAGCTCAGTCAGCTGTCAAATTCTTCAAGGGACTAGTGTGCCGTTTTGGTGTACCCAACAGGGTCATCACCGACAACGGCACACAGTTCACAAGCCGCACCTTCATGCAATATATCCAAGACCTCGACAGCAAAGTCTGTTTCGCTTCCGTTGCTCACCCACGAAGCAATGGTCAAGCTGAGAGGGCAAACGCTGAAGTACTGCGAGGCTTAAGGACCAAGACCTTTGACAGGCTGCACAAGAGTGGAAGGCGCTGGATTGATGAGTTGCCGACGGTTCTTTGGTCGATTAGGACGACGCCAAATCGAGCCACCGGCCAGACACCGTTTGCCCTAGTATACGGGGCAGAAGCAGTTCTCCCCACTGAACTCATATACGGGTCACCTCGAGTGCTCGCTTATGATGATCTTGAGCAAGAGCAACTGCGGCAAGATGACGCAATGCTCCTTGAGGAAGATCGTCTTCGGGCGGCTGTGAGAGCAGCACACTACCAGCAAGCCTTGCGCCGCTACCATAGCCGCAAGGTTCATGCCCGAAGCCTTGAGGAAGGCGACCTTGTCCTTCGGCGCGTTCAATCGGCCAAGAATTCCAACAAGTTGACGCCAAAGTGGGAAGGCCCTTATCGGGTAATACGAGTCACCAGGCCCGACGCAGTCCGCCTAGAGACCGAAGATGCTGTTCCGGTGAGTAACTCCTGGAACATTGAGCATCTTCCCAAGTTTTACCTGTGAGGCGCGGCTTGCCGGCCCCCCCGGCAAGCCACCTTTTGTACAAGCATTGCCGATGATGCATGTAACCCTTTGTACAAATCCAGGCGCAGACCCTGAGAATAAATAAATGAAGCACTGGCGCCCTAAGTTATAGCATGCATGCTAGGTCGAGTCTCGTCCTTGGTTAGGGTTGATAGTGCTTAGCGGCGACTAACCCCTAGCTTAGAGGTCGAGTGTGCATCTCTTTGTCTTCTTTGGTTCACAGGACACACGGATATCCGTGCCGAACCACTTGGGGAGGAAAAGGAGATGAACAGACCAGCATCTAGCCCCCGGCAAGCCAGCATTGCCGGGGGCTGCAAGAGCAAAGATTCACCCACGGCGAACCAGGGTTGCCGGGGGCTGCATCTTCAGATAATTTCTTCATCCCTTATCATGCATTCCATTATGGATTGAGGTATGTGAAACCTCATTTTCCCCTAAGCTACCATGCTCCCATAACTCTAGGCCCTAGGGCTCGTTCCTGGGGCCAAGTTTGGTCGTAGTCGCGGCAGCGAAAGGATGAAACAAGGAGCCAGAACCCGCCTCATCCCTGCCTCCGCCAAAGGCATGAGGAAGGTCGAGCGAAGTGGGGAGACGACAAGGCCTGTTGCCGGGCAAGGAAATGTTTATCTTGAAGATATCAAGGATTTACTCCTTGTCATGGGTTCCACCCGCAAACAAATGACCCGACAAGCATCCCTTTTTCATTAAAAACCTTCCACTCAGGTACAGTCCATAGGGAATGAAAAACATGAATGATGGGATTACAAGTTTTAAATTCAACAAAGGCCCGAAGGCTTACAAACTAAAAAGAGACAAGGTGCTTGTAATCCCTTTCTTGTCCTCTCCTCAGGAGGCAGGTCAAGGAGGAGAAAGAGACAAAAGGAGCGCCTAGGCGAGCTACGGGTGGCAGAAGACACCAAGAGAACATCTTGGTGGCCGTCCAAAGGCTGGATGGTGATGGCGGCGCCGGAAGCAGAGCTCGAAGACGAGGCGGCAGGACGTCAGCACACGTCGAAGGCATCGGTGCCCGCGTACTCCGACTTGACGGCCTTGCCGCCCGCCCTCTTCCTCTTCCGGAGCCTCCCAACGCCAGCCGCCCAAGGAGACGACCCCGAGAAGTTCAGGGAGCCGGCGACGCGGATGATGGGGTCACCGGTGCCGCACAGAGCGGCACCCAACACCTAATCGGACCCGTCATCCTGCCGCCTACTACCCTCATCGTCGCTGCCGCTGTCCTCCTCGTCACTCCCGCCCGAGGAGGAGTCTTCACTATCAGAAGAGCTCTCCACGCAACACCTTGCACGGGTCCCAAAGCACCCGAAGACCTTAACGGAGAGAAGGCCACCCTCCATCAGCTTAAAAAGGAGAGTGAGCCCCTCCGTCAAGCGGTGGATATGGGCAAACGTCTTCCATCCCCGACGGAGATACATCACGTGAGGGGCGGGGAAGTCGACGCAGGCCCACGTGCCACTGATCCCGCATCCCCTCATGTGCAGCCACAATGACTCTGGCGGATCCAGCTTCATCTCCCGCGTGAATGGAGTCGGGAGACGAAGGCGACGGCGAGGCGGACGGCGCAGCTTGACGAAGAACTCGCAAGGGTCATCCCCAACGTGGCCCTCCATGGGGGGAGGAACTGCTGGCGGAGGCGAGGCCGGCGCGCCGCCTCGTCCTCCTCTTCCCCGAGCGCCTCGGCCTCGCCCACGGCCTCGCCCCCTCCCCCTTCCCCTCGCGACTGGCTCTGCCACCGTGGGTGCAGGAGAAGGAGGGACGCGTTGTCGAGCGGTGACCCTCGCCGCCACCGTTGAAGGACCAGGATTCCCTCTCTCCATGGGGATGGAAGAGGGGAGCAGAAGCTGAATGAAGGAGGAGATGAAGGAATGCAGGACTCCATCCCCCTCCCGCTCTTTATAAAGGAACAGGGTGGGGGCTCGGCCGCCCCGCTCAGCCAATCAAGACGCGGAAGGCGCAGGGAACTGGGACCGACCCGCCGCCCCAGCCCGCGGCGGCCCGGTTTCCCGCCTCCACCGTTCGCCACCCCAAGCGCATGAGAGCCACGTGGCAGGCGTGCAGGACCGAGGCGACGGGTGAGGCGACCTCTCCCCACCCCATGATCGTAGGGAGTGGACGCCTTGAAGACCACGCCTCGGCCCCGTTCAGTAAATGGGCCGCGCCTCCACGCCTCCCTCCGTTTATGGGGAGGGCGCGGACCGCCCCCTTTACTATGACGTGACGCATGCATGCAGAGCTCAGCCCCACGCATGCCGCCCACGTCACACACGCCTCCCCACGCCGCACCACGCGCTGGAAGCGTGGGAAGCACAACGCGCGAAGAAACTTACCGCGGTAAAAACCGCCCTGCCTGCCCGCGCACCGTTTTTGGGCCTAGCCCAACGACGCGATTGCGCTAATGTGTGGCCCAGGCCCGGGGGCTCCTGTCGGTGTACAAAAAGAGGGGTACACTTTTTGTACCCCTATAACTGTGCATGGGTAGTCTGAGCCACGGGCACCACCACACTGAGCAAGGCAAGGGAGGTGAGCCAAGGTAAGGCCGAAGCTCAGGAGAAGCAGAATGACGCCAAGACCAAGACCACAAAGAGCAAAGGGGACGAAGAGGACCCCCCGGCAAGATCCTTGCCGGGAGGCGGTTTTAGCAAACCCGGCAAGACCCTTGCCGTGGCAGCTCGCCCCACACCTACGGAGTAAGTCACCCTTGAGTCCACTGCCCCCAATGGGGCAAGGATTCGGGAGACATCCCCGTGGTGGCATGCAGATCTTTGTGAAGACATTCAAGATCAGATACACCCTTTAGAAGATGATGATCCTTGGCGGGATCCCAGCCAAGGAGGACCACAAGGCCCCCGGCAAGAGCCTTGCCGGGGATGACAGCAGGCACCACGGCAAGACCCTTGCCGGGGCCCCGGCAAGGCCCTTGCCAAGAACACCCGTAGGGCCACCATCAGGCCCACGCCAGTCAAACCTCCACCGCCGTTCGCATGCAGCTGCCGACCCAACCAACTGGACAGGCACCTGCGTGGCGGCATGAGGATCTTCGTGGAGACCCACCACTGCGCCACCTTAGCTGCCTGCCTGCCTACATGGCACCGCGGGCGCCGCTGGCCAGGGCGCGTGTCAACACGAGAGGGAGCGGCGACGAACGAGACAGGGCTCTCCCCCGTCCCCGATAAAGCAGGGACACCTGGGCAAGACGCATTAAATGCGCCTTGTCATGTAATGCAAGGGATAACCTCACATCACTGTACCCTTTCCACCTCATGTGTGCCACTGTGGCGACCCCTTTCCTATAAAAGGAGGCCCGAGGTGACCAGGAGGAGGATTCGGCTTTTTGGAGCTCCTCACGCCCCATAGCTAGCTCAAGAACACAGATATACAATCCACCAAAGCAGGAGTAGGGTTTTACGCATCCTCGCGGCCCGAACCTGGATAAACGAACCGTGTGCTATCTGTTTGATCCGCTCTTCTCACGACCCCGTGCCCCGCAACCGTAGTAGGGATTCTTGTGATCCCATAGGTGTTGTTCCCACCGACACGCGGTTAATTCCTCCTCCACAAGGGCTTCAGATAATGCCTCGAGGGCCAGTGCGGCTTTTTTGTTCTCGGCGCGGAGTGCTATGTCCGGGTCACTAGCTAGAGTGATGATCCCATTGGGCACGGGCATTTTGAGCTTCATGTATCTGTAATGGGGTATGGCTTGGAAGATTGTGAATGCCTCCCGCCCTAGAAGGGCGTGGTATCAGCTACTGAACGGGGCCACTTGGAATGTGATTTCTTCGGACCTGTAGTTCTCCGGAGTGACGAGTACCACATCTAGTGTGATTTTCCTAGCGCAACATGCCTCCCGACTAGGGATGATTCCTCGGAAGGTCGTGCTGCTTTGCTCGATACAGTTTCTTCTATTTCCATTTTTTGAAGAATCTCCTCATAAATGAGGTTTAATCTGCTGCCGCCATCCATGAGAACTTTAGTGAGCCGAAAGCCGTCCACAATTGGACTGATGACCAAGGCGGCTGGTGCTCGGGCTGTTCGGAATTTAGGTTCGTCATTGGCATTGAAGGTGATAGCCGTGTCGCTCCATGGATTTATTGCTGCCACATGGTAGACTTTGGCAAGGCTGCGGAGTGCTCGCTTACGCCTATTATTTGAGGCGAAGGTCTCAAAGACTGTCAATACTGTATTGTTATCAACGGGATGGTGCTCTGAGGTGTTCTCGATGAGGAGATCCTCACCGCTCTTGGCTACCTGCCGGAGTACCCAACATGCTCTAAGGCTGTGTGTTGGTATGGTATCCGCTGTACTATGAATTTTGCAGGGCCCGTTAAGCCATCCCTCCAATACAGTTCCACGCCCTGTAGTGGGCCTTTTCTTCTTTGTAATTGAGTCGGGCGACTTATGAGAGTGCACCCTTTTAGTTCGGACTAGGGGTTTTGTTAGAGCCGGATTATCCCAAAATTTTGTTTGGGTTTTCCAGGCGCTTTCCATCGCACAGTACTTCCGTACTATGGCCACCAAGTCAGCGAAGTGTGCTATGTCACGACGACTTATGGCATTGAGGATTCCCTTGTCCGTGCAATTGTTGCAAAATAACGAAATTGCGTCTTCCTCACGACAGTCCTTGACCTTGTTCATTACAAGGAGGAATCTGGCCCAATAGTGATGTACTATCTCTTGGGGCTCTTGCCTAATGTGAGAAAGATCGTTTGTATCTGGGTGGGTGGGTGGATTTAAGTCCAGACCTTGACCCAATTTGAGACCCCGGGGCGGGGGAGTTTCCGATCTTGGAAGTTCGGGCTCCGGGATGTTGCCCCGTAGGTTCGGTATGCAACCTGATTCTAGGTTCAGGGTTAGGGCGATGTCGTCCCGTGAGCGGGTATCCGGCTCAGAGAGCTCGAGAATCCGGACATAGTTCGTCCTCAGGATAGAGGGAGAATCGCCACACTGCTCCTCCACCACCGCTATCTGATGGGTGACCGGTGGAGAGTTAATTTCCCTTTGGTTGGGTTTAAGCCCAATCCGATCATAGTCCGTAGCAACTCCCAGAGTGGTGATGCTATCCAAGAGCTCATTCAAAGAGGAGAGCTCCATTGGATCCATCTGCTCGGTGAATTTCGAGCCGATGTGGAGGCTATTTTCGATGACCAGAGAAGTCATCGTCGGCGCAGCGGCCTAGCGGGCAATCATGACGAAGCCGCCTAGTCGGAGGGTTTGGCCTATAGCCAGGGCTCCCCTAGAGGTGATGTTGTCCTTGACAACGAGACGATCCATCCTTCCCTATGATGACGACACAGTGGAACTCCCAATGAAAGCACCAATGTCGGTGTCAAAACCGGCAGATCTAGGGTAGGGGGTCCTGAACTATGCGTCTAAGGCGGATGGTAACAGGAGGCAGGGGACACGATGTTTACCCAGGTTCGGACCCTCTTGATGGAGGTAATACCCTACGTCTTGCTTGATTGTTCTTGATGATATGAGTATTACAAGAGTTGATCTACCACGAGATCATAGAGGCTAAACCCTAGAAGCTAGCCTATGGTATGATTGTATATTGTCCTACGGACTAAACCCTCTGGTTTATATAGACACCAGAGGGGGCTAGGGTTACACAAAGTCGGTTACAAGGGGGGAGATCTACATATACGTACTGCCAAGCTTGCCTTCCACGCCAACGAGAGTCCCATCCGGACACGGGGCGAAGTCTTCAATCTTGTATATTCATAGTCCAACAGTCCGACCAAAGGATATAGTTCGGCTGTCCGGAGACCCCCTAATCCAGGACTCCCTCAGCGATGCTGAAATCAGCAAAGGTAGAAATCAAGAAAAGTATGAAGTGTTGATGGTTAACAAGACCACTAGTTTCAAGTAAACGGGAAAGGGAAAGAAAGGGAACTTCAAGAAGAATGGCAAGCAAGTTGCCACTCCCATGAAGAAGCCCAAAGCTAGACCCAAGCCTGAAACTAAGTGCTTCTACTGCAAAGGAAATGGTCACTAGAAGTGGAACTGCCCTAGATACTTGGCGGATAAGAAGGATGGAAAAGTGAACAAAGGTATATTTGATATACATGTTATTGATGTGTACTTTACTAGTGTTTATAGCAACCCCTCGGTATTTGATACGGGTTCAGTTGCTAAGAGTAGTAACTCGAAACGGGAGTTGCAAAATAAATAGAGACTAGTTAAGGGCGAGGTGATGATGTGAGTTGGAAGTGATTCCAAGGTTGATAAGATCACCATCGCACACTCCCTTTACCTTCGGAATTAGTGTTGAACCTAAAATAAATGTTATTAGGTGTTTGCGTTGAGCATAAATATGATTGGATGATGTTTATTGCAATACGGTTATTCATTTAAGTCAAAGAATTTTTTTGTTCTATTTACATGAATAAACCCTTCTATGGCCATACACTCAATATAAATGGTTTATTGAATCTCGATCATAGTGATACACATATTCATAATATTGAAGCCAAAATATGCAAAGTTAATAATGATAGTGCAACTTATATGTGGCACTGCCATTTAGGTCATATTGGTGTAAAGTGCATGAAGAAACTCCATGCTGATGGACTTTTGGAATCACTTGATGCTTGCGAACCATGCCTCAAGGGCAAGATGACTAAGACTCCGTTCTTCGGAACAATGGAGCGAGCAAGAGACTTGTTGGAAATAATACGTACTGATGTGCGCGGTGCAATGAGTGTTGAGGCTCGCGGCGGGTGTCGTTATTTTTGTTGGAAATATGCCCTAGAGGCCATAATAAAATGGTTATTTTTATATTTCCTTGTTCATGATAATTGTCTATTGTTCATGCTATAATTGTATTAACCGGAAACCTTAATACATGTATGAATACATAGATCGTAATATGTCCCTAGTAAGCCTCTAGTTGACTAGCTCGTTGATCAATAGATAGTCATGGTTTCCTGACCATGGACATTGGATGTCATTGCTAACGGGATCACATCATTAGGACAATGATGTGATGGACAAGACCCAATCTTAAGTGTAGCACAAGATCATGTAGTTCGTTTGCTAAAGCTTTTCTAATGTCAAGTATCATTTCCTTAGACCATGAGATTGTGCAACTCCTGGATACCGTAGGAATGCTTTGGGTGTACCAAACGTCACAACGTAATTGGGTGGCTATAAAGGTGCACTACAGGTATCTCCGAAAGTGTCTGTTGGGTTGGCACGAATCGAGACTGGGATTTGTCACTCTATATGACAGAGAGGTATCTCTGGGCCCACTCGGTAATGAATCATCATAATGAGCTCAATGTGACTAAGGAGTTAGCCACGGTGAGGGAGTCCGGGATTAGGGGTCTCCGGACAGCCGGACTATATCCTTTGGCCGGACTGTTGGGCTATGAAGATACAAGATTGAAGACTTCGTCTCGTGTCCGGATGGGACCCTACTTGGCGTGGAAGGCAAGCTAGGCAATACGGATATGTATATCTCCTCCTTTGTAACCGACCTTGTGTAACCCTAGCCCCCTCCGGTGTCTATATAAACTGGAGGGTTTTAGTCCGTAGGATAGAACAACAACATACAATCATACCATAGGCTAGCTTCTAGGGTTTAGCCTCTCCGATCTCGTGGTAGATAAACTCTTGTAATACCCATATCATAAAGAATAAATCAAGCAGGACGTAGGGTTTTACCTCCATCAAGAGGGCCCGAACCTGGGTAAAACTTTGTGTCCCCTTCCTCCTGTTACCATCCGCCTAGACGCACAGTTCGGGACCCCCTACCCGAGATCCGCCGGTTTTGACACCGACATTGGTGCTTTCATTGAGAGTTCCTCTATGTCGTCGCTGTTCGGCTTGATGGCTCCTTCGATCATCGTTAGCGATGCAGTCCAGGGTGAGACTTTTCTCCCCGGACAGATTTTTGTATTCGGCGGCTTTGCACTGCTGGCCAATTTGCTTGGCCATATGGAGCAGATTGAAAGCTATGCCCCTGGCCATCAGGTCAGGTTTAGAAGCTTAAACTACATGGCCGATATCCGCGGAGACTTGATCTTCGACGGATTCGAGCCTCTGCCTTGTGCGTCCCGTGGTCACGATGAGTATGATTTAGCTCTACCATCAGACAATGTTCAGGAGATCGCACCGGCAGCCGCTCCGACCCTCAATTCGGAGCCAGTTGCGCCGTCCATGGACGGGTGGATGGACCCCGCCACGGAGGCCTTACCCTCAGCGGTGATCGAGCCGAACATCGACCTTACCCTGCACGAGAGCCGTGTTGTCAGACTTCTGGATCCTTCTCCGGCCACGAACTCTGAACCGCCTGCGCCCGTTCCTAGTGAATCCGATTGGGCACTGATCATGGAGCTTACCTCCGCGGATATTTTTCAGCACTCGCCCTTTGGCAACATACTGAACTCATTAAGGTCCCTCTCCTTGTCAGGAGGATCCTGGCCGAACTATGTCTGGCAGGATTGGGATGCAGATGACAAAGAAATTCGCCGCCCACCCACCACCCACTTAGTAGCCACTGTCGACAACTTAACCGACATGCTCGACTTCGACTCCGAAGACATCGATGGTATGGGCGACGATGCGGGAGACGAAGAGGAACCACTGCCCACAGGGCACTGGACAACCACTTCATCACATGACGTATACATGGTGGACACACCAAAAGAGGAAGACGACGAGGAACGGAAGGATGCAACGGAGGGTTGTCCCCTCGAGAAGCAGTCAAAGCGGCGGTGTAAGCGCCGCTCCAAATCCCGCCTCGGCAGAAACAACGATCATATAGACCCAGCGCTAGAGCAGGGTGAATGTCGGTGTCAAAACCGGCGGATCTCGGGTAGGGGGTCCCGAACTGTGCGTCTAGGCCAGATGGTAACAGGAGGCAAGGGACACAAAGTTTTACCCAGGTTCGGGCCCTCTCGATGGAGGTAAAACCCTATGTCCTGCTTGATTAATATTGATGATATGGGTAGTACAAGAGTAGATCTACCACGAGATCAGAGAGGCTAAACCCTAGAAGCTAGCCTATGGTATGATTGTTGTTCTGTATGTTGTCCTATGGACTAAAACCCTCCGGTTTATATAGACACCGGAGAGGGTTAGGGTTACACAAAGTCGGTTACAATGGTAGGAGATCTATATATCCGTATCGCCAAGCTTGCCTTCCACGCCAAGGAAAGTCCCTTCCGGACACGGGACGAAGTCTTCAATCTTGTATCTTCATAGTCTAGGAGTCCGGCTGAAGGTATAGTCCGGCCATCCGGACACCCCCTAATCCAGGACTCCCTCAGTAGCCCCTAAACCAGGCTTCAATGACGACGAGTCCGGCGCGCAGTTTGTCTTCGGCATTGCAAGGCGGGATCCTCCTCCAAGTACTTCATAGAAGATTTTGAACACAAAGATAGTGTCCGGCTCTGCAAAATAAGTTTCCACATACTCAGCGCGTCATGCGAGGCGGTTTCCTTGGCATGTCTTGTCGAAGCAGAGATCGTGTCCCCTTATTCCGGGATTCTCATCAATACGGGCGTGGGTAACCCAACCGTGCCATTGATTACGGCGCTTGGGGATAAGCGAGTTTTACCAGGCTGGTGGGGAAACATAGTTGCGTCCACCCACATAAGGGGATAAGGATCCACCTTTTCACCTACGCCTTCTTCCTCCTTTGCCTATCCATTCTTGCGCAATCGAGCTCCAGCGCCCATGTCCGCACTCCCCACCTCAACCTTCTCCAGCCATGTCCGGTGCGGGAGGCAAGTGGATGGTCTCCTCCATCACGGAGGGACACATCAAAAAACTGAGGAAGGCCGGATACTTATCCAACGACATCGCGTATTGGCTTCCCGAAGAGGGGCAGCTCCTCCCCACCCCAAGGCCCCATGAGAGGGTAGTGTTCCTTCCCCACTTCCTCCGCGGACTGGGCTTTCCTATCCACCCATTCGTCTGGGGACTCATGTTCTACTACGGCCTGGATTTCCATGATCTGGCCCCAAACTTCATGCTCAACATCTCGGCGTTTATCGCCGTGTGCGAGGCTTTCCTCTGCATCCGCCCCCATTTCGGCCTATGGCTCAAGACTTTCAATGTCAAGCCGAAGGTGGTGCGTGGCAACCAGGCGGAGTGCGGAGGTGCCATGGTGGGAAAGATTCCCAATGTCTTATGGCTCGAGGGCTCCTTTGTGGAGACCTTGAAGGGGTGGCAATCGGGGTGGTTTTACATCACCGAGCCACGCGACCCTGAGTGGATCGCAGCCCCCGAGTTCCGGTCCGGACCCCCAACGCGGCTCACGTCCTGGAAAGAGACGTGCCTGTTGTGGGGCAGCAAAGGAGAGGTGACTGGACTACAAACGTGCATCCAAACCCTGGCGGACAAGCAGCTCAGGCTTGTCAACGTAGTCCAGGTTATGCTCATCCGTCGGATCCTCCCGTGTCAACAGCGGGCCTTCAATCTGTGGGAGTTCAACCCGGCGCAACACCGAACTCTGAGCAGGCTCTTCGACACGACGTACGAAGATGTCTGGAAGGTGCTTTTCAAGGGTGCCGAGGCTCCCGCATCTGCTACTGAGGATCGCGGATTCAGCGCGCAGCGTCACGCTAGCGCGGTAAGTTGTTTGTACCTTTTACAGGGCATTAGTTTTTCATAGTTTAACTCTATGAGGGATCTAAGCTCCCTTACCTTTGATAGGTTTGGTAGGCGAAGTCCGGACAGATCGACTGTCCAACTCCTTTGCCCGAAGACCCAGCCGATGCCCGCTTGGCGAAGCTGCTGGTTCCGGCACCCTATGTGGTGCCGGAGAAGAAGGCCAAGAAGAAGGCCACGGGGACTCGAAAGAGTGCCCGGCGCCCGGAGGTGTCGAATTCATCATCCGACGACTCCAAGACGCACTCCTCCCACGAAGACGAGGAGGAGGAAGAAGAGACCTCTCCCCCTCTAGCGGGGGAAGGGAAGAAAAGGAAGGCCGCCCCAACTAGGGAGGCCGAAGGGTCCAAGAAGGTGAAAGCCCTTCCTCCGGACTACTCCACCAACGCCGCCGACGACGAAGAGGAGTGGCCGCTCAGGGCCAAGCCCCCAGCGAAATCGTAAGTATCCGGATACCAGAGTAATTCATAGTATTCCTTTATTGCACAACTTTCCCTTATGTCGAACATGATTATGCAGCCCACCCAAAGACTGGCTTGACGCATCGTCAAGCGGTTCACTGGACTCGTCAGATGTGAATTCGCTTCCGACGGCTTCCTCCCCCCGCCCTACGGACGACACCGAAGTGTTGTCCCAACAGGTTCCAAGCCAGGAGGAGGTGGTCCTGGA
This sequence comes from Triticum urartu, assembly GCF_003073215.2. Classification (NCBI taxonomy): domain Eukaryota; kingdom Viridiplantae; phylum Streptophyta; class Magnoliopsida; order Poales; family Poaceae; genus Triticum; species Triticum urartu. The sequence goes on from NC_053023.1 coordinate 142,322,004, forward strand.
GGCGCCGCAAGGCGACCTCCCGGACTCCAGGAGTGAAGGGGATAGAACCCCCCAGGGCTCCAAGTCCGGCTCTAGGCCGGACATCGCTCCGGATCCTTCAAAGGTTCCAGAGTCCAGCTGGCGACCTCCTTTCAAGAGGAGCAAGCCCTCCGTGCCGGTGACCCCCGTCCAACCGAAGGTGCCAGATAGTCTGTTGGAGGCGCTCAAAGGCGCCTCCATCGACGAGGAGCACCGCACCATTATGAGTGCGGTGGTCCAGAAGGTTCAGTCCGCCAAGAGCGGACTGACTGAAGCTTGTACTAGCCTTTTAACAGGCTTTGAGATAAGTAAAGAATGTGTAAATAATATTACCGCATAGACAGTAGCCCCTGATGCTCTGTTTGGCATTCGGGAAGAAAAGCCGAATAGAGGATCAAATAAAATTCGCAGGAGTCTAACAAAAAGGAGTCAATATGCATATGCAGGCTTCTCTGCTGGCGTCCGCCGTACTAACTGCGGAAGTGGACACGCTAAAGCAGAACCTCGAGCAGTCCGAGCAAGAGCTCGGGCGTGCCAAGAAGCAGCTCGAGGAGAAGGAAGGTAAGAAATACCTTGTTTTAAATATATATATATATATATAAAGTGCAATTGCAAAAAATGACAGATCATCGTGGCTATTGTAGGGGCCACGTCTGAGGTGGCGACCCTTAAGCAAGCACTGGTCGAGGCCGAGAAGAGGGCGGCCACGGAGCGCACCGAGCGGGAGAAGTATGAGGCCGAGGTTGGCAAGGTGCGGCAAGAGCTCCAGGCTCTCATGGGAAAACATGAGAGTTTGGAGCTTGACTCAAAGACGCGAGCGTCCGAGCTCGCGGTGGCTATTGAAAATGCCAAGTCTGCCAAGGCCGAATCCCAGAAGACCCTCCAGGAGTTGGATGAGGTGAAAAAGATAGCGGCGGGTAAGGCATTCTTTATGCAAAGCAAACACATAAACGTAAGTTACTTGTTACTTACCCAAATCCGGAGCTCTCCAGGAGCATTCGCAGATCTTCCCCGTAGCGTGTCCGATGCCGCCGCATTCTATCGAGCCGAGGAGGGCAGCTCGACGGAGAAGGTGTTCTGGTCTCAGTATGCTGAGGCCGGACACCCCGTGCCCCTGAGCGACCAGCTGAAGCAACTGGTTGAGCTCCACAAGGCGGCCGAACAGGCCATGAAGGGCCTCATAGTTCGGCTGTGGCCTGGAGAGGCTCTGCTTGGGAGCTATTTCGTGCTGGTGCGGCGGCTGGTGGGGGCCTGTCCAAGGCTCGAAGTCATCAAGTGTTCCGTCTGCATTGAAGGTGCCCATAGGGCCCTTGCCCGTGCTAAGGTGCACTGGGGCAAGCTGGAAGCTGAGAAGCTTGTGAAGGACGGGCCACCGCCGGGGAAGGAGCATCGCAAGCCCGAGAATTATTATAAGGATGTTCTGAAGGGTGCCTGCCTTATGGCGGATGAGTGTTCCAGGGATGTAATTTTTGAGTAAAACTCGCTCGTTTTGTCCTGTGCGCTAAAAACTTGTTCATATGCGCTAAGCAATGTTGTTGGAATTTAAAATATTACCTTCTATGCGGCTGTTTATCAATTCTGAGAGATGGCGAGTCGTCGGCTTCTGCCCCCGTGCCGCTATTGCTGGGGTGTTCGGGGATAAACCTGAGCGCTCTTTTTCCCATGTTTGGGTCCTTCGAGGGAGGTGCTCAGCACAACGAACAAGGCAATCGGACTATAATGCTTGAACACTCTCACTTAGCCATAGAATTCTATAATTTTAAATTTCGGCGAAGCCCCTGGTATTCGGAAGACCGAGTTCGGGGCGCTATCCACGCCTTGGCCGGACAGAACTGACTCCTCGCTCTAAGCGGCATAAGTCTTTAAGGACTCGAAGAACCTCTCGAACAGCGACCAGCTCTCGCTTCATCATGACAGTCAGTTTTAGCTTTCTCTACCGAGGTGCTCGACCCAGCTCAACTGGGGCACAATCGCAGTAGTTCTCCTAGTGCTACCTTAGCCGATATAGCGGAACGTAAGACACCAAAACATAGGAGCCGGGCAAACCCAACTATTGACCCAAGACATGATTCAGAGCCGATGCATATAATGCTATAAGTTTGGGGTGCCGCACTTGTTAAAGTGTTCGGACTTCTCACACCATATTGAGGGGTACAAAAGCCCCTGGCGTATTTTGGCCGTACCAAAGTGTACGGGTGCAACATGTCATTAAGGAACATATATTTGTAAAGGAAAAGAGTAATGCAAAAATAGACAGAAGCTATGCATTGTTTATTAAAAAGGGCTGCGATCAAAGCAGAACGATACAAATAATGCGATAAGCAAAAGGTTGGACTATTTAACATGTCCATTCCAGGGGCAGGCTGCGGAATGGTAAGCGAAACAGGTATACTGCTCGTGATAGAGACCACCTGAGAGTTCCGTAATGCGGCATGGCTTGTCTGCTTCCCTGGTTCTTGCATCGTTTGTGCGGCAATTGAACTGCCGAACAGGCCTTCAGAAGAGCGGAGTCCTGAAAGTAAGAGAAAATTAAAAAATCGGCAGCCCCTGGTGCGGTTTAAGCCGTGTTTCGGGTGTGCCGTGATGGTGCCCCTCCCCCTGCACCCATGGTATTTCTAAAGCGTAGTTATGTACGCGAAGTACTGGTGTCGTATTTTTGCGAGGGCTGGGGTTGGGGCCACATTGCTACGCCTGCTCGGAACATGCCAGGCGGTCTTGTTGTAGGTTATTCCGGGCGCGCTTGACGGTGTCCGAACGTTTAACGGCCGGACTGGAGAACTGCCTGGAGAGGTTGCTTTGTACTTCCGCAGCAAGGGCCGCCGTGTGCTCCTCCGTTCGGAGAGAGCGTTCGGTGTTCCTATTGACCGTAATTACTCCTCGAGGGCCTGGCATCTTGAGCTTAAGGTATGCGTAGTGCGGTACCGCATTGAACTTGGCAAATGCGGTTCGCCCGAGCTGTGCGTGATAGCCACTGCGGAATGGGACTATGTCGAAGATTAGCTCATCGCTTCGGAAATTATTCGGAGATCCGAAGACCACTTCAAGTGTGACTAAGCCTGTACAATTGGCCTCTACACCTGGTATTATGCCTTTAAAGGTCATTTTGGTGGGCTTAATCCTCGAGGGATCTATGCCCATTTTCCACACTGTATCCTGGTAAAGCAGGTTCAGGCTACTGCCGCCGTCCATAAGGACTCTAGTGAGATGAATCCGTCAATAATTGGGTCTAGAACCAATGCGGCGGATCCGCCATGACGGGTGCTAGTGGGATGGTCCCTTCGATCAAAGGTGATCGGGCAGGAGGACCATGGGTTGAACTTTTGGGCGACTGGCTCTATCGCGTATACGTCCCTTAACGCGCGCTTCTGCTCCCTCTTGGGGATGTGGGTTGCGTATATCATGTTCACCGTCCGCACTTGTGGGGGAAAACCCTTCTGTCCACTATTGTTCGGCGGCCGGGGCCCCTCGTCGTCATCGCTATGCGGCCCCTTGTCTGTATTTTCAGCATTTAACTTGCCTGCCTGCTTGAACACCCAACAATCCCTGTTGGTGTGATTGGCCGGCTTTTCGGGGGTGCCATGTATCTGGCACAAGCGGTCGAGTATTCGGTCCAAACTGGACGGGCCCCTAGGATTTCTTTTGAATGGCTTTTTCTGCTGACCGGATTTATAGCCTCTGAATCCGGCATTAACTGCCGTATCCTCAGCATTGTCGCCGTTAGTGCGGTGCTTCTGCTTGTTGCGACGCGACCTGCCACTACTGTCCCTGGTATCCGAATTACCAGGGTTCTTGGTCATATTGTTGCTACGAGCAAGCCAGCTGTCTTCTCCCGCGCAAAAGCGGGTCATGAGTGTCGTGAGTGCTACCATAGATTTTGGCTTTTCCTGTCCAAGGTGCCGGGCAAGCCACTCGTCACGGATATTGTGCTTGAAGGCTGCTAGGGCCTCAGCGTCCGGACAGTCGACTATTTGATTTTTCTTTGTTAGGAACCGTGTCTAGAATTGCCTGGCCGATTCCTCTGGCTGCTGAATTACGTGGCTTAGGTCATCGGCGTCTGGTGGTCGCACATAAGTGCCCTGGAAATTTCGAGGAATGCGGCTTCCAGGTCCTCCCAACAACCGATTGCTCCTGCTGGCAAGCTGTTAAGCCAATGCCGAGCTGGTCCTTTAAGCTTGAGTGGGAGGTATTTGATGGCGCGGAGATCATCGCCGCGGGCCATGTGGATATGAAGGAGATAATCCTCGATCCATACCACAGGATCTGTTGTGCCATCATATGATTCGATGTTTACGGGTTTGAAACCCTCGGGGATTTGATGATCCATTACTTCGTCTGTGAAGCATAGTGGGTGTGCGGCGCCTCTGTACTAGGCTATATTACGACGTAGCTCCAATGAGTTTTGTCTACTGTGTTCGGCCCTACCGGATTTGTGTCCGGCGTGACGGTTACCGTCTCGAGTCATGGGGCGCCCACGCGATCCGTAGATCGATCTTGTTTGCCTTGCCTTGTCCTCCAACATATCTCGCAGGTCTGGCGCATTTTACTGTGCCTTGGTACGGGGTGCGGCTTGAGTGGAGGGCCGAGAGGCCTCTCTGTCGCGGCCACGAGGTGGCCAGTCGGCCGTATCAAGTGCTGGTGATGTAGGTTTAAGTGCTTCCTCCTCTAATCGGGGTAGCAACCTGCGCTTTGGGTAGCTCTTGGAGGGGCGTTCGAGTTTATGCTCTTCAGCCGCAAGGACTTCAGTACATCTGTCGACTAGCAAATCTTGATCAGCTCTAAGCTGTTGCTGTTTTTTCTTGAGGCTTCTTGCCGTGGCCATAAGCCTGCGTTGAAAACGCTCTTGCTCGACGGGATCCTCTGGCACGACGAATTCGTCGTCGTCGAGGCTTGCCTCGTCTTCGGAGGGAGGCGTATAGTTATCGTCCTCGACCTCTCTGTCTGCCGCTCTCTCGTGAGGGCTGGCTTCTCCATCCTCCTGTGCTGAATCTTGCTGGAGGGGGTTTTCTTCGGTGCTCTCCGATGTATTATTATCTCCCGTGCCGGAGTCACCGTATTTGCTTTGGCGGGATTTTGAGCGGCGCCACTGACGCCGGCGCTTAGGCTGTTTCTTGGAGGGGTCATCCTCCGCTGTTCCATCGCCGTCTCCTTCTTTTGGGGTGTCCACCATGTATATGTCATATGACGAGGTGGCTTTCCAGGGCCCAATAGGCGCTGCTTCTTCATCGTCTCCTGCATCGGCGTCCATACCGTCGATGTCTTCGAAGTCGAAGTCGAGCATGTCGGTTAAATCATCGACAGTGGCTACAAAGTGGGTGGTGGGTGGGCTTTGAATTTCTTCATCGTCCGTATCCTAACCTTGCTGACCGTAGTCCGGCCAGGGCTTTCCTGATAAAGAGAGAGACTTTAGTGTGTTCAGAATATCGCCGAAAGGCGAGTGCTGAAAGATGTCCGCGGCAGTAAACTCCATGATCGGCGCCCAATCGGATTCGATTGGCAGGGGCGCGGAGGGTTCGGAGTCCGGAGAGGAGTACGACTCCTTGGAGTCATGAGTCTCGCGGAGTGCGGGGCTGGTGTTCGGCTCGATCGCTGTTGGGATCGCAGCCCCCGAGGCGGCGTCCAACCACCCATCCTCGATCGGCGCAGTTGGCTCCGAATTAAGGGTCAAAGCCGATACGGGTGCGGCCTCCAGGGCACTGTTCAGCGGCAGAGCTAGATCATGCTCATCGTGACAGTGCGGCGCGCTCGGCAGTGGCTCGAATCCGTCGAGGATCAAGTCCTCGCGGATGTTAGCCGTGTAGTTTAAAACTTCCAAATCTGACCTGACGGCCAGGGGCATAGCTTTCGATCTGCTCCAGATGGCCAAGTGAATTGGACCGCAGTGCGAAGCCGCCGAAGATGAAGATCTGTCCGGGGAGGAAGGTCTCACCCTGGACTGCATCGCTATTGATGATCGTAGGAGCCATCAAGCCTAATGGCGACGACACAGAGGAACTCTCAATGAAAGCACCAATGTCGGTGTCAAAACCGGTAGATCTCGGGTAGGGGGTCCCGAACTGTGCGTCTAGGCCGGATGGTAACAGGAGGCAAGGGACACAAAGTTTTACCCAGGTTCGGGCCCTCTCGAGGGAGGTAAAGCCCTACGTCCTACTTGATTAATATTGATGATATGGGTAGTACAAGAGTAGATCTACCACGAGATCGGAGAGGCTAAACCCTAGAAGCTAGCCTATGGTATGATTGTTGTTCTGTATGTTGTCCTACGGACTAAAACCCTCCGGTTTATATAGACACCGGAGAGGGTTAGGGTTACACAAAGTCAGTTACAATGGTGGGAGATCTATATATCCGTATCGCCAAGCTTGCCTTCCACGCCAAGGAAAGTCCCTTCCGGACACGGGACGAAGTCTTCAATCTTGTATCTTCATAGTCTAGGAGTCCGGCTGAAGGTATAGTCCGGCCATCCGGAAACCCCCTAATCCAGGACTCCCTCAGTGAACAATCGCCGGACCACGACAACATGGAGAATCAAACCGAACAACCCGACTCTGTCAAAGATAATAGTCCGGATGACATCACATCGGACAGACACCCGGAGCAATGGAATGCCCATCAAAGGCTTGTTGCCACTGCGAGGAGTCTAAAAAAGCAGAAGCAAAGGCTCAAGGCTGCACAAGACACACTCAAAATCAGACGGAGTAAAGTACTCAACACAGCAGCGAAGTACGGCGGTAATCGCCACAGCAAGAGCTACCCGAAGCGGAAGTTGCTACCTGAATTCGATGAGGAGGCCTTAGATCCCCCGCAACCGAAAATTAAAATGGCCATCTGGCCGGATAGAAGACCTCACGGCCAACATAGAGCGGCAAACAACGCCACACATAAGCCAATACGCGATCCACGCGAGGGCTCGCATCAAAAGGACAGCGCAACCAGATCCATCTACGGACGACGCAAGCGCGCTCCAGCATACGATGCAACACAACAAACATCCGAACACCACGGTACACCCAGATACAAGGGTGCCGCACACCCCCTATGCTTCACCGATGAGGTGCCAGACCATGAATTTCCAGAGGGATTCAAACCCGTAAACATAGAGGCATATGACGGAACAACAGACCCTGGGGTCTGGATTGAGGACTATATCCTCCATATCCATATGGCTCGAGGAGATGATCTCCACGCCATCAAGTACTTACCCCTCAAGCTCAAAGGGCCAGCTCGGCACTGGCTTAAAAGCCTCCCCGAAAGCTCCATTGGAAGTGGGAAGAGCTCGAAGACGCTTTTTGGGCAAATTTTCAAGGGACTTATGTCTGACCTCCGGATGCGGACGATTTAAGTCATATAACTCAACAGCCCAGAGAGTCAGCCCGAAAGCTTTGGAACATGTTTCTTACTAAAAAGAACCAAATAATCGACTGTGCGGACGCCGAAGCCTTGTCAGCTTTTAAGCATAGCGTCCGCGACGAATGGCTTGCCAGACACCTCGGCCAAGAAAAGCCGAGAACAATGGCAGCATTAACAAGCCTCATGACCCGCTTTTGTGCGGGTGAGGACAGCTGGCTAGCCAGATGCAGCACCAGCGACCCAAGTACATCCGAAGTTAGAGATGGAAACGGGAAATCACGATGCAGCAAAAATAATAAGTGCCGGAATAAAGAAGACAACCCGAAGAGCACGACGGTAAATGCCGGATTCAGAAGCTCTCGGCCAGGTCAGCAAAAGCCGCCCTCTAAAGGCGCCAGAGATGAAATGTCCAGCCTAAACAAAATTCTGGACCAAATATGTCAGATCCATAGCACCCCCGATAAACCTGCAAATCATACCCACAGAGAATGTTTGGTCTTCAAGCAGTCCGGCAGGCTCGACGCCGAACACAAGGGGCAGGATACACCAAGCGAAGACGAGGATGAGCCTCGCAAGCAAAGCACTGGGGAACAGAAAAAAATTCCACCAGAAGTCAAAACAGTAAACGCGTTACACGTTATAAAGGGGAGAAACAAAGCGGCACTCCTAGAGAAATATGCCCAAAGGCCTATCACTGCGGAGTCCTACCACTGGTCGTCTCAACCGATCACTTTCGACCATCGGGATTACTCAGCAAGTATCCGGCGTGCAGGATGGGCTGCCTACCACTTCACACGAGTCCTGATGGACGATGGCAGCAGTCTAAACCTGATATATCAGGACACAGTCCGCAAAATGGGGATAGACCCAAAGAAAATTTGCCACAGCAATACTACCTTTAAAGGAGTAACGCCAGGCCCATGGGCTCACTGCATGGGCTCCCTGCTACTAGAAGTTATATTCGGCTTCCCCGATAACTTCCGTAGCGAAAATTTAACCTTCCACATTACTCCGTTCCAAAGTGGCTATCAAGCACTACTTGGACGCGAAGATTTCGCTCGCTTTAATGCAATACCTCATTACGCTTCCCTCACGCTTAAGATGCCCGGTCCACGTGGCATCATTACAGTAAATGGAAATATTGAGCGATCCCTGTGCGCCGAAGATAGTGCGGCTGCCTTGGCAGCCGCACACTAAAACGGCCCCACCAACTAAAGCATCCGATAGGTCATCAAGACCACAGACACGGTTAGACGAGTCCGGTGCATCTATATGTAATTCATACAGGTTTGATGGACACACCCCTATTACAAATACAAGGGGCTCAACGCGCGCAGACAAGTGGCAATTTTTACTCATCTTTAATTGTACATGGTTTCTTTAAACCTACCTTTTTGCATGACAACTTTTCACCTAAGTTACTCTCTTTTATAGATGCCATCGTGCTACACCCGTCCAGGATACGGCACAACGGAGACACAGGCGCAGACGTGCAGCAGGGACCCGTTCCAAGGATTCTTTTTAGATTAAGACCCTGCGTAAACCTTTCTTACTGTCTCTTGTTGATACACATCCCTCGGATTCTCAGTACTATTGAGAAGGATGCTGACGTCTTGGCATGTGGCCACGTCAGAATAATGCACGTACCTGGACACTAGGGGCTTCTTACAAAGGGCACTGATTAGGCCCGGTTTATACTATAAAGACCGAATACCTTAGGGAGTGTTCGACGTCGCGAGTTTGGCCTTATATGCATCAGCTCCGAATCATGTCTTTGGTCAAATGTTGGGTTTGCCCGGCTCCTGTGTTTTGCTGCCTTACGTTCCGCTCTATCGGCTAAAGTGGCACCAGGAGACCTACTGCGATTGTGCCCCGGTTCATCCGGACGAGCACCTTAGTAGAGAAATCCGAAAACTGACTGTCATGATATAGCGTGAGACTGGTCAACCACTCGATGACCTATCGGAATGTTAGAATTCCTCCGCCTTAACGAAGGGCCGTTTCCCGGCCAGGCATGTATGCACCCCGAATTCGGGAGAGTGCGGAGCCACAAGGGGCTATATAGTAGCCCCACCGTCAAACTCCTATGGCTAAGTGAAAGTGTTAAAGCATTATAGTCCAGTTGCCTCGTTTGCTGCGCTATCACCTCCTTAATAGGACCAAGACGTCGGATTAAGTGTGAACACGCGTCTTCTGCAAACACCCCCGCACAGGAGGCATCATATTACTTTCAGGCAAAAGTATAAATACAGCCTTAATAAATTTTATAAACATTGTTTTTACAATGGGAATACATGTCACTCAGACATAATATTCTTCGAGCACTGGGCCTCTATCAAACAAGCACCCTCAAGAACTTCTTCAAAATAGTGCTTGGCAGCCACTCGACCTATGGCCGAACCCTGCGCCACAATAGTGGCAGCATCCATCTCTGCCCAGTATGCTTTGACACGGGCGAAGGCCATTCGCGAGCCTTCTATACACGCTGACCTTTTCATCGCATTGATGTGCATCACCGCTCCGAGGAACTACTGCACTAAGCTGAAATAGCTGTTCGGCTTCGGCTTTTCCGGCCACAGCTGATCCACGATAGACCTCATGGCGAGTCCGGACAACCTATTGAGTTCGGCCCATTCGGCTAGCTGATCAGTCAATGGAAGCGGATGCTCTGGAACGTTAAATTGAGACCAGAACAGCTTGTCCACTTCACGATCTGTTTGATCTCTGAAGTATTTGGCCGCATCGACAGCGCTCGCCGCCAAGTCCATATATGCGTCTGCCAAACTCCACAGCCGATCCAGAGGGACATACCGCGGATCTCCGAACTTCCTCCACAGCATAAAGGGCTTCCCAGCCGCAATATCCCCGACTTCACGCAGTTCCTCCTTCTTCGCTCTCATGGCAGAGCGGGTGTCCTTGGTCGCCATTGTGGCCTTCTCGAGGTCCGTCGCCCTCGCCCGGTTTTCTTCTTCAAGAAACTGGCAACGGTCGGCAGTGTCTTTTAACTTTACAGCCATCTTGGCCACTTCATCTTTGCTCTCGCAATGCGCAGCCTTTTCGGCTCTTAACTCTTCGGCTGCCTTTAAAGTGGTCGCATTACTAATTCTTGCTTGTTCCTTGGCTCGGGCAAGTTCCGCCCGAAGGGTCTCCACGGTGGCAGCTCCATCTGCAGTCACAACATATTAAAGATACTGGCGTTATGCTGCTCTTACTATGTGACATTCACCAGAAAATATCACTTACCCTGTGCCTCGTTAAGCCGCTTATTAACAAGCTCGATGTCGGCATCCGCCGCATCCAGTTGCCGCTTTAGTTTGGCAATCTCAGGAGTCCGGACAGCCACCGGAGCTCCAGCCACCTGCACATAAAGGCGGTTTGGTTATTACCTGGGACTACGATCCTCTGTTCACCGTCGTTCTCGACGACAACCAGAGTCTCAGGGGCTACTATCTACACAGGGCACACCTAAAAATGTGCGGTACTATCAAAAAGTACATCATTTCACGTACCTCAAAGCCCATCAGTAGACTCATAAAGGCCTCGTGCAATCCGCTTTCGGCGGACGAAATTCTTTCCATCACCATACCCATCAACATACGGTGTTCTTCTGAGATGGCCGCTTGCTCCAACAGCTCCCTCAGTGCGTCCGACCGCATACCAGATGGTGTCAGACTCTTCTGTTTGCTCTCTTCAAGAGCCGGATACTGGGGACTTCGGGTGACCATAGGATTATCTTCTGGCCTCACCGGATCTGGGGAAGCCCTCCGAGACGACACTTCAAGGTCGCCCACTTCTTGAGCGGTGGAGTCCGGGGGAGGCGTTTCGCTCTCCATCATCTCTGGAAGAAGATCCCCCGAAGAGGAGCTTTGCTGAGAAGGGCTGAGATCCGAACTGCAAGATAAATGCTTCGGTTATTTTCCTCAGAGGTAAGGTAGTATATCTTCACTATTAAAGTACCTTTTTATTACTTATAGCTTGTTAGAGGGCTGATCCCCGCGCGGACTTTATGCGGCTAGAGTACCCTCCAAGGCAGGACCCTCTGGTGGAGATTTCTTCTCCCATTTGGAAACCTTGGTTTCCGAATCTTCAGAGGCAGTCCTCTTGCTTCCCCGAAGCGAGAGAAGATCAGATTCTTCCCCTTGGTCATCCTCCTTCACGGAGGCGCTCATTCCCTCGGTTGGAATTGGTAGCGATGGGGGCCCGCTTCCGCCCTCATTATTCCCCCTTTATCTTCCTTTGAGGGCTCCGGGCAAGGTGCTAGCTCGAGCATCTTTTCCAGTACCGGATTGTCCAAACCCTCAGGAAGAGGGGCCGAACACTGAATCATCTTTGCCTTTGTTAGCCAGTCCTGCTCAAAGAGCGATTTCTCAGAATGACGTCATGGTAAATGAAAGACGGTGTGATCGGCTAGAGGATTACTTACTTGGTCGGTGGTACGGTTGCTGCTCAGGCCCACGTCCTCAGTAGTATCCGGACACTCCATTTGGTGTCCGAAGAATGATTAATACATCTCCTCGTGCATCAAGCCAAGGAAATTCTGAATAGTGCGCGGTCCTTCTGGGTTGAACTCCCACATGCGTAGGGGCCGGCGTTTGCAAGGCTGGACTCGACGAACCAGCATGACTTGCACCACCGTAACCAGACTGAAATCTCCTTCGAAGAGATCTTGAATGCGGCTTTGCAGTATAGGCACGTCCTTGGTTGGACCCCAGCTCAGCCCTCTGCTAATCCATGACATCAGTTGTGGTGGAGGGCCCGAGCGGAAAGCAAGGGCAGCCACCCACTTGGCACTTCTGGGAGCGGTGATGTAAAACCACTCCTGTTGCCATAATCCGGACACCTCTGGAAAGGAACCCTTTGGCCATGCATGGAGCTCCAGCGATCTTGCTTATTAATGCGCCTCCGCATGCTACATGCTGCCCCTCGACCATCTTCGGCTTCACGTCAAAGGTCTTGGGCCACAGGCCGAAGTGAGGGGTAATGCGGAGGAAGGCCTCACATACGACAATAAATGCCGAGATGTGGAGAAAGGAGTCCGAGGCTAGATCGTGGAAGTCTAGCCCATAATAAAACATCAAACCCCTAACAAAGGGATCCAGAGTAGGCCTATACCTCGGAGGAAGTGGGAGATGAACACAACATTCTCGTTGGGTTTGGGAGTAGGGACGACCTGCCCTCGGGCAGGCAGTCGATGCGAAACCTCGGCGGTCAGGTATCTGGCCTCCCTCAATTTCTTGATATCCTCTTCCGTAATGGAGGAGGGCATCCATCGGCCTTGAAGACTAGATCCGGACCTGATTGAAGGTCCGAAGCACCTGACCTGGGATTTGGGTGTTAGAACTCGAGGCGGGGGAAGGATTCGATTGAGCACGGGAGGGAAAAAAGTAAAAGCCTTGTCCCTTTATAAAGAGGGTGAATATCAAGCGCCCTCCTAGTGGCCATTTGGGACTTGCCTAAAATCTAGGAGTCCTAGGCACGGTTGGGTTACCCACGACCGTATTGATGAGAATCCTGTAATTAGGGGAACACGATCTCTGCTTTGACAGGACGTGTCAAGAAACCGCCTCGCGTTATGTGTGGAGCTAGTTGAAGAAAAACGGTTCGAATAATCACCGAGCCATGGCCTGATGTCATGTTGCCAAAGCGTGTCAGCAGATTAAGATTTGTGGAAATATTATCCTCTCTACGGTGGTATGTGGAATTTATTTTGCAGGGTCGGACACTATCCTTTTATTTGAACTCTTCTGTGGTATATCCGGAGGAGGAACCCGCCTTGCAATGCCGAAGACAACACTGCGCGCGGGACTCATCGTCATTGAAGCCTGGTTCAGGGGCTACTGAGGGAGTCCGGGATTAGGGGTCTCCGGACAGCCGGACTATATCCTTTGGCCGGACTGTTGGACTATGAAGATACAAGATTGAAGACTTCGTCTCGTGTCCGGATGGGACTCTACTTGGCGTGGAAGGCAAGCTAGGCAATACGAATATGTATATCTCCTCCTTTGTAACCAACCTTGTGTAACCCTAGCCCCCTCCGGTGTCTATATAAACCGGAGGGTTTTAGTCTGTAGGATAGAACAACAACATACAATCATACCATATGCTAGCTTCTAGGGTTTAGCCTCTCCGATCTCGTGGCAGATCAACTCTTGTAATACCCATATCATCAAGAATAAATCAAGCAGGACATAGGGTTTTACCTCCATCAAGAGGGCCCGAACTTGGGTAAAACTTCGTGTCCCCTGCCTCCTGTTACCATCTGGCTAGACGCATAGTTCGGGACCCCCTACCCGAGATCCACCGGTTTTGACACCGACACACGAGATCATGCATTACAGAACGAGTAAAGAGACTTGCCAGTAGCAAGATTGAACGAGGTATGGGGATACCGACGATCGAATCTCGGGCAAGTAACATACCGATAGACAAAGGGAATTGTATACGAGATTGATTGAATCCCCGACATCGTGGTCATCTAATGAGATCATCGTGGAACATGTGGGAGCCAATATGGGTATCCAGATCCCGCTATTGGTTATTGACCGGAGAGATGTCTCGGTCATGTTTGCATGGTTCCCAAACCTGTAGGGTCTACACACTTAAGGTTCGGTGACGCCAGAGTTGTTATGGGAAATAGTATGTGGTTACCAAAGGTTGTTCGGAGTCCCGGATGAGATCCCGAACATGATGAGGAGTTCTGGAATGGTCCGGAGGTGAAGATCGATATATTGGACGAAGGGTATTGGAGTCCGGAATTGTTCCGGGGGTACCGGGTGACGACCAGCGTGTCCGAAAGGGGTTTCGGAGGCCCCGACAAGCGTTGGGGGGCCTTATGGGCCAAGGGGAGGGGGCACATCAGCCTACTAAGGGGCTGAGCGCCCCTCCCAACCCCTCTCACATACCCTGGAGAGGTGGGGGCGCCTCCCCTAGGGCAGCCGCCCCTCCCGGCTTGGGGGGCAAGTTTCCTAGGGGTGGGGGCGCCCAAACCCATCTAGGGTTTCCCCTATGGCCGGCGCCCCTCCCCTAGGGAACCCTAGGGCGCCTCCTCCACCCCCCTTCTCCCTATATATAGTGAGGGAGAGAGAGGGCAGCCGCACCCTTCCCCTGGCGCAGCCCCTCCCCTTCTCCTAGACCTCCTCCTCCTCCGTAGCGCTTGGCGAAGCCCTGCCGGAGAACCACGAGCTCCATCACCACCACACCGTCGTGCTGTCGGAGTTCTCCCTCAACTTCTCCTCTCCCCTTTTTGGATCAAGAAGGAGGAGACGTTCCCGGGCTGTACGTGTGTTGAACGCGGAGGCGTCATTGTTCGGCGCTTAGATCGGAATCGACCGCGATCTGAATCGCTGCGTGTATGACTCCACCAACCGCGTTCTTGTAACGCTTCCGCTTAGCGATCTTCAAGGGTATGAAGATGCACTCCCTCTCTCTCATTGATAGTATCTCCTAGATTGATCTTGGTGACACGTAGGAATTTTTTTGAATTATTGCTACGTTCCCCAACAGTGGCATCATGAGCTAGGTAGATTCTTTGCACGAGTAGAACACAAGTAGTTGTGGGCGTTGGTTTGTTCAATATGCTTACCGTTACTAGTCTTATCTTGATTTGGCGGCATTGTGGGATGAAGCGGCCCGGACCGACCTTACACGTACGCTTACGTGAGACTGGTTCCACCGACTGACATGCACTTGATGCATAAGGTGGATGGCGGGTGTCTGTCTCTCCCAGTTTAGTCAGATCAGATTCGATGAAAAGGGTCCTTATGAAGGGTAAATAGCAATTGGCATATCACCATTGTGGTTTTGCGTAGGTAAGAAACGTTCTTGCTAGAAACCCATAGCAGCCACGTAAAACATGCAACAACAATTAAAGAACGTCTAACTTGCTTTTGCAGGGTATGCTATGTGATGTGATATGGCCAAAAGGATGTGATGAATGATATATGTGATGTATGAGATTGATCATGTTCTTGTAATAGGAATCATGACTTACATGTCGATGAGTATGACAACCGGCAGGAGCCATAGGAGTTGTCTTAATTTATTTATGACCTGTGTGCCAATGAAAACGCCATGTAATTACTTTACTTTATTGCTAACTGTTAGCCATAGTAGTAGAAGTAATAGTTGGCGAGGCAACTTCATGAAGACAAGATGATGGAGATCATGATGATGGAGATCATGGTGGCATGCCGGTGACGATGGTGTTCATGCCACGCCTCGAAGATGGAGATCAAAGGCGCAAGATGATATTGGCCATATCATGTCACTTTATAATTTGCATGTGATGTTTTTCATGTTTACATCTTATTTGCTTATAACGACGGTAGCATAAATAAGATGATCCCTCACTAAAAATTTCAAGAAAGTGTTCCCCCTAACTGTGCACCGTTGCGAAGGCTTGTTATTTCGAAGCACCATGTGATGATCGGGTGTGATAGATTCTAATGTTCGAATACAACGGGTGTAAGCCAGATTTACACATGCAAAACACTTAGGTTGACTTGACGAGCCTAGCATGTACAGGCATGGCCTCGGAACACGAGAGACCGAAAGGTCGAACATGAGTCGTATAGTAGATACGATCAACATGGAGATGTTCACCGTTGATGACTAGTCCGTCTCAAGTGATGATCGGACACGGCCTAGTCGATTCGGATCATGTATCACTTAGATGACTAGAGGGATGTCTATCTGAGTGGGAGTTCATTGAATAATTTGATTAGATGAACTAAATTATCATGAACATAGTCTAAACTGTCTTTGCAAATTGTGTTGTGGATTAATAGCTCGCATGCTTTAACTCTTTGTTTTAATACATTCCTAGAGAAAGGCTAAGTTGAAAGGTATTGTAAGCAATTATGCGGACTAGGACCGTAGTCTGAGGATTGTCCTCACTGCTACACAGAAGGCTTCTGTCCTTGATGCACCGCTCGGTGTGGCAACCCCTCTGGCGTCGTCTATGGATGTTGTGAACATCTGGTAGACACATTTTGATGACTACCTGATAGTTTAGTGCGCCATGCTTTATGGCTTAGAGTCGGGGCTCCAAAAGCATTTTGAACGCCATAAAACATATGAGATGTTTGAAGAGCTAAAATTGGTATTTCAGGCTCATGCCCATGTTGAGAGGTTGAGAACTCTGACAAGACCTTTGCCTACAAGATGGAGGAGAATAGCTCAGCCAGTGAGCATGTGCTTAGAATGTCTGGGTACTTCAATCGCTTGAATCAAGTGGGAGTTAATCTTCCAGATAAGAGAGTGATTGACAAAAGTTCTCCAGTCGCTATCACCAAGCTACTAGAGATTCGTGATGAACTATAACATGCAAGGGAAGATAATCCCGGAGCTGTTCGTCGTGCTTAAGGCCGCAAAGGTAGAAATCAAGAAGGAGAATCAAGTATTGATGGTTAACAAGAGCACTGGTTTCAAAGAAGGGCAAGGGCAAGAAGGGAAACTTCTTGAATGGCAAGCCAGTTGCCGCTCCAGTGAAGAAACCCAAGAACCCAAACCCAAGACAAAGTGCTTCTAGTGGTGGCAGAACTACCTCAAATAATTGCTAGATAAGAAGGCTGTCAACTTCAAGAAAAGTATATTTGATATATGTGTGTTATTGATGTGTACCTTACTAGTACTCCTAGTAGCACCTGGGTATTAGATACCGGTTCAGTTGCTAATATTGATAACTCGAAACAAAAGCTACGGAATTAATGGAGACTAGCTAAGGGTGAGGTGACGATGTGTGTTGGAAGTGTTTCCAAGGTTGATGTGATCACCATCGCACGCTCCCTCTACCTTCGGGATTAGTGTTGAACCTAGATAAGTGTTGTTTGCATTGGTGTCTGCATTGAGCATGAACATGATTAGATCATGTTTATTGCAATATGGTTATTCATTTAAGTCAGAGAATAATGGTTATTATGTTTACATGAATTATACCTTCTATGGTCATGCACCCAATGTGAATGGTTTATTGAATCCCAGTCGTAGTTATACACATGTTCATAACATTGATGCCAAAAGATGTAGAGTTGATAATGATAGTACCACTTTCATGTGGCACTGCCGCTTAGGTCATATTGGTGTAAAGCGCATGAAAGAACCTCCATGCTAATGGACTTTTGAATTCACTTGATTTTGAATCACTTGACACATGCGAACCATGCCTCTTTGGCAAGATGACTAAAGCCCCGTTCTTTGGAACAATGGAACGGGCAAGTGACTTGTTGGAAATCATACATGCTGATGTGTGCGGTCCGATGAGTGTTGATGCATGCGGTGGATATCCTTATTTTCTCACCTTCACCGGTGAATTGAATAGATATGGGTATATTTACTTAATGAAGCATAAGTCTGAAATGTTTGAAAAGTTCAAGCAATTTCAGAGTGAAGTTGAGAATCATCATAGCAAGAAGATCAAGTTTCTTCGATCTGATCAAAGGGAAAGTATCTAAGTTATGAGTTTGGCAATCACTAAAGACAAGGTGGAATCGTTTCACAGTTGACGCCGCCTGGAACACCATAGCATGATGGTGTGTCGAAACGTCGTAATCGAACCTTATTGGATATGGTGTATGATGTCTCTTACCAATCTACCGCTATTTTTGGGGGTTATGCATTAAAGACAATTACATTCACTTTAAATAGGGCACCATCTAAGTCCATGGAGACAACACCGTATGAACTATGGTTTGGCAAGAAACCAAAGTTGTTGTTTCTTTAGGTTTTGGGCTACGATGCTTATATCGATAGGCTTTGGTCGGAAAAGCTCGAACCCAAAGCAGAAAATTGTATCTTCATAGAATACCCAAACAAGACGATTGGGTATACCTTCTATCTTAGATCTGAGGGAAAAGTGTTTGTCGCTAAGAACAGGTCCTTTCTCGAGAAAGAGTTTCTCTCGAAAGAATTGAGTGGGAGGAAGATAGAACTTGATGAGGTTGTTGAACCTTCACTTCAACCAGAGAGTAGCGCATCACAGAAAGATGTTTCTGTGGCACTTACGTCAGTTGAGGAGAAAGCTAATGATGATGATCATGAAGCTTCAGATCACATTACTATCAAACATCGTAGGTCGACAAGGGTGTGTACAACTTATGAGTGGTAACCCTGTCTTAAAGGTCATGTTGTTGGACAACGATGAACCTATGAGCTATGAAGAAGCGATGGTGGGCCAGGATTCCAACAAATGGCTGGAAGCCATGAAATACAATATAGGATCCATGTATGAGAACAAAGTATGGACTTTGGTGAACTTTCCCGATGATCGGCAAGCCATTGAGAATAAATGGATCTTTAATAAGAAGACATACGCTGATGGTAATGTCACCATTTATGAAGCTCGACTTGTCTCAAGGAAGTTTCTGACAAGTTCAAGGAGTTGTCCATGATGAGACTTTTCTCAATCATAGCGATGCTGAAGTCTGTTAAAATTGTGTTAGCAGTTGCTGCATTTTTCATTTACAAAATCTGGTAGATGGATGTCAAAACAAATTTTCATTGACGGTCTCCGTGAGGGAAGGCTGTATGTGATACAACTAGAAGTTTTTGTCGATCCTAAGGATGCTAAAAGGTATGAAAACTCCAGCGATCCTTCTATGGATTGGAGCAAGCATCTTGGAGTTGGAACATACGCTTTGATGAGGCAATCAAAGCATTTGGGTTTATACAAAGTTTGCAAGAAACTTGTATTTGCAAGAAAGTGAGTGGGAGCACTACAACATTTCTGATAGGTATATATGGATGACATATTGTTGATCGGAAATGATGTAGAATTTCTAGAAAGCATAAAGGGTTGTTTGAATGGAGTTTTTCAAAGGAAGACCTGTGTAAAACTGCTTACATGCTGGGTATCAAGATCTATAGATATAGATCAAGACGCCTGATAAGACTTTCACAGAGCACATACCTTGACATGATCTTGAAGGAGTTCAAGATGGATCAGTCAAAGAAGGAGTTCTTGCCTGAGTTGTGAGGTGTGAAGTTAAGACTTGAAGCTCAACCATAGCAGAAGAAAGAGAAAGGACGAAATTTGTCCCCTATGCCTTAGCCATAGGCTCTATACGATATGCCATGCTGTGTACCACGATGTGCCTTGCCACGTGTCTAGCAAGGGGGTACAAGAGTGATCCAGGAGTGGATCATTGGACAACGGTCAAAATTGTCCTTAGGAATAAGGAAATGTTTCTCGGTTATGGAGGTGATAAAGAGTTCGGCGTAAAGGGTTACGTCGATGCAAGCTTTAACACCTATCCGGATGACTCTGAGTAGCAAACCGGATACATATAGTGGAGCAACCATTTGGAATAGCTCCAAGTGGAGCATAGTAGCAACATCTACAATATGAAATCGAGATTTGTGAAGAACACACGGATCTGAATGTTGCAGACCCATTGATTGACAATTCTCTCGTAAGCATAACATGATCAAACCCTAGAACTCATTGAGTGTTAATCACATGGTGATGTGAACTAGATTATTGACTCTAGTAAACTATTGGGTGTTAATCACATGGTGGTGTGAACTAGATTATTGACTCTAGTAAACTCTTCGGGTGTTAGTCACATGGCGATGTGAACTATGAGTGTTAATCACATAACGATGTGAACTAGATTATTGACTCTAGTGCAAGTGGGAGACTATTGGAAATATGCCCTAGAGGAAATAATAAAATGGTTATTATTATATTTCCTTGTTCATGATAATTGTCTATTGTTCATGCTATAATTGTATTAACCAGAAACCGTAATACATGTGTGAATACATAGATCGTAATATGTCCCTAGTAAGCCTCTAGTTGACTAGCTCATTGATCAATAGATGGTCATGGTTTCCTGACCATGGACATTGGATGTCGTTGATAACGGGATCACATCATTAGTAGAATGATGTGATGGACAAGACCCAATCTTAAGTGTAGCACAAGATCATGTAGTTCGTTTGCTAAAGCTTTTCTAATGTCAAGTATCATTTCCTTAGACCATGAGATTGTGCAACTCCCGGATACCGTAGGAATGCTTTGGGTGTACCAAACGTCACAACATAACTGGGTGGCTATAAAGGTGCACTACAGGTATCTCTGAAAGTGTCTGTTGGATTGGCACGAATCGAGACTGGGATTTGTCACTTCGTATGACGGAGAGGTATCTTTGGCCCCACTCGGTAATGCATCATCATAATGAGCTCAATGTGACTAAGGAGTTAGCCACGGGATAATGCATTATGGAACGAGTAAAGAGACTTGCCAGTAACAAGATTAAACAAGGTATGGGGATATCGACGATCGAATCTCGGGTAAGTAACATACCGATAGACAGAGGGAATTGTATACGGGATTGATTGAATCCCCAACATCGTGGTTCATCTGATGAGATCATCATGGAACATGTGGGAGCCAATATGGGTATCCAGATCCCGCTATTGGTTATTGACCGGAGAGATGTCTCGGTCATGTCTGCATGGTTCCCGAACCCGTAGTGTCTACACACTTAAGGTTCGGTGACGCTAGAGTTGTTATGGGAAATAGTATGTGGTTACCTAAGGTTGTTAGGAGTCCCAGATGAAATCCTGGACGTGACGAGGAGTTCTGGAATGGTCTGGAGGTGAAGATCGATATATTGGACGAAGGGTATTGGAGTCCGGAATTGCTCCGGGGGTACCGGGTGACGACCAGCGTGTCCGAAAGGGGTTTCGGAGGCCCCGGCAAGCGTTGGGGGGCCTTATGGGCCAAGGGGAGGGGGCACATCAGCCCACTAAGGGGCTGAGCGCCCCTCCCAACCCCTCTCACGTAACTTGGAGAGGTAGGGGCGCCTCCCCTAGGGCAGCTGCCCCTCCCGGCTTGGAGGGCAAGTTTCCTAGGGGTGGGGGCACCCATACCCATCTAGGGTTTCCCCTGTGGCCGCCGCCCCTCCCCTAGGGAACCCTAGGGCGCCTCCTCCACCCCCTTCCCCCTATATATAGTTAGGGAGAGAGAGGGCAGACGCACCCTTCCCCTGGCGCAGCCCCTCCCCCTCTCCTACACCTCCTCCTCCTCCGTAGCGCTTGGCGAAGCCCTGCCGGAGAACCACGAGCTCCATCACCACCACTCCGTCGTGCTGTCAGAGTTCTCCCTCAACTTCTCCTCTCCCCTTGCTGGATCAAGAAGGAGGAGACATTCCTGGGCTGTACGTGTGTTGAACACGGAGATGCCGTTGTTCGGTGCTTAGATCGGAATCGACTGCGATCTAAACTGCTGCGTGTACGACTCCACCAACCGTGTTCTTGTAACGCTTCCGCTTAGCGATCTTCAAGGGTATGAAGATGCACTCCCTCTCTCTCGTTGCTAGTATCTCCTAGATTGATCTTGGTGACACGTAGGAATTTTTTTGAATTATCGCTACGTTCCCCAACAATTTTCTCACATTCACAGATGATTTGACCAAATATGGGTATATCTACTTGATGAAACATAAGTCTAAAACATTTGAAATGTTCAAAGAATTTCAGAGTGAAGTGGAAAATCATTGTAACAAGAAAATAAAGTTTCTATGATCTGATCGCGGAAACAAATATTTGTGTTACGAGTTTGGTCTTCATTTGAAACAATGTGGAATAGTTTCACAACTCACGCCACCTGGAACACCACAATGTAATAGTGTGTCCGAACGTCATAACCGTACTTTATTAGATACGGTGCAATCTATGATGTCTCTTACCGAATTACCACTATCGTTTTGGGGTTATGCATTAGAGACAGCTGCATTCATGTTACAAAGGGCACCGTCTAAAAATCTGTTGAGACGTTATGTCTACTACACAACCTTCTTCTTGTAGACGTTGTTGGGCCTCCAAGTGCAGAGGTTTGTAGGATAGTAGCAAATTTCCCTCAAGTGGATGACCTAAGGTTTATCAATCCGTGGGAGGCATAGGATGAAGATGGTCTCTCTCA
The DNA here is from genome assembly GCF_003073215.2 of Triticum urartu. NCBI lineage: Eukaryota > Viridiplantae > Streptophyta > Magnoliopsida > Poales > Poaceae > Triticum > Triticum urartu. The sequence goes on from NC_053023.1 coordinate 142,344,292, forward strand.
AACAACCCTGCAACCAAATAGCAAAGAGTCTCTTGTGTCCCCAACACACCCAATACAATGGTAAATTGTATAGGTTCACTAGTTCGGCGAAGAGATGGTGATACAAGTGCAATATGGATGGTAGATATATGTTTTTTAATCTGAAAATACAAAAACAGCAATTTTGTAATCTGAAAATATAAAAACAGCAAGGTAACTAATGATAAAAGTGAGCAAACGGTATTGCAATGCTTGAAACAAGGCCTAGGGTTCATACTTTCACTAGTGCAAGTTCTCTCAACAGATAATAACATAATTGGATCATATAAAAATCCCTCAACATGCAACAAAGAGTCACTCCAAAGTCACTAATAGCGGAGAACAAACAGAGATTATTGTAGGGTACGAAACCACCTCAAAGTTATTTTTTGATCGATCTATTCAAGAGTCCGTAGTAAAATAACACGAAGCTATTCTTTCCGTTCGATCTATCTAGAGTTCGTACTAGAATAACACCTTAAGACACAAATCAACCAAAACCCTAATGTCACCTAGATACTCCAATGTCACCTCAAGTATCCGTGGGTATGATTATACGATATGCATCACACAATCTCAGATTTATCTATTCACAAAAGAAACTTCAAAGAGTGCCCCAAAGTTTCTACGAGAGTCAAGACGAAAACGTGTGCCAACCCTATGCATAAGTTAAGGTACGGAACCCGCAAGTTGATCACCAAAACATACATAAGTGGATATAGTGAATACAATTTCACTCACAGGACCGCACAGATAGGTGTGTGATGTCTATACTACATGACCTTCTTCTTGTAGACGTTGTTGGGCCTCCAAGTGCAGAGGTTTGTAGGACAGTAGCAAATTTCCCTCAAGTGGATGACCTAAGGTTTATCAATCCGTAGGAGGCGTAGGATGAAGATGGTCTCTCTCAAACAACCCTGCAACCAAATAACAAAGAGTCTCTTGTGTCCCCAACACACCCAATACAATGGTAAATTGTATAGGTGCACTAGTTCGGCGAAGAGATGGTGATACAAGTGCAATATGGTGGTAGATATAGGTTTTTGTAATCTGAAAATATAAAAACAAGCAAGGTAACTAATGATAAAAGTGAGCGAAAACAGGTATTGCAATGCTTGAAACAAGGCCTAGGGTTCATACTTTCACTAGTGCAAGTTCTCTCAACAATAATAACATAATTGGATCATATAACAATCCTCAACATGCAACAAAGAGTCACTCCAAAGTCACTAATAGAGGAACAAACGAAGAGATTATTGTAGGGTACGAAACCACCTCAAAGTTATTTTTCTGATCGATCTATTCAAGAGTCGTAGTAAAATAACACGAAGCTATTCTTTCCGTTCAATCTATCCTAGAGTTCGTACTAGAATAACACCTTAAGACACAAATCAACCAAAAACCCTAATGTCACCTAGATACTCCAATGTCACCTCAAGTATCCGTGGGTATGATTATACGATATGCATCACACAATCTCAGATTCATCTATTCAACCAACACAAAGAACTTCAAAGAGTGCCCCAAAGTTTCTACCGGAGAGTCAAGACGAAAACGTGTGCCAACCCCTATGCATAAGTTCACAAGGTCACGGAACTCACAAGTTGATCACCAAAACATACATCAAGTGGATGTGATATCCCATTGTCACCACAGATAATGATGCTACTACACAACCTTCTTCTTGTAGACGTTGTTGGGCCTCCAAGTGCAGAGGTTTGTAGGACAGTAGTAAATTTCCCTCAAGTGGATGACCTAAGGTTTATCAATCCGTGGGAGGCGTAGGATGAAGATGGTCTCTCTCAAACAACCCTGCAACCAAATAACAAAGAGTCTCTTGTGTCCCCAACACACCCAATACAATGGTAAATTGTATAGGTGCACTAGTTCGGCGAAGAGATGGTGATACAAGTGCAATATGGATGGTAGATAAAGGTTTTTGTAATCTGAAAATATAAAAACAGCAAGGTAACTAATGATAAAAGTGAGCAAAAAGGTATTGCAATGCGTTGAAACAAGGCCTAGGGTTCATACTTTCACTAGTGCAAGTTCTCTCAACAATAATAACATAATTGGATCATATAACTATCCCTCAACATGCAACAAAGAGTCACTCCAAAGTCATTAATAGCGGAGAACAAACGAAGAGATTATTGTAGGGTACGAAACCACCTCAAAGTTATCCTTTCTGATCGATCTATTCAAGAGTCGTAGTAAAATAACGAAGCTATTCTTTCCGTTCGAATCTATCATAGAGTTCGTACTAGAATAACACCTTAAGACACAAATCAACCAAAACCCTAATGTCACCTAGATACTCCAATGTCACCTCAAGTATTCCTGGGTATGATTATACGATATGCATCACACAATCTCGAGATTCATCTATTCAACCAACACAAAGAACTTCAAAGAGTGCCCCAAAGTTTCTCCGGAGAGTCAAGACGAAAACGTGTGCCAACCCCTATGCATAAGTTCAAGGTCAGGACCGCAAGTTGATCACACAAAACATACATCAAGTGGATCACATGAATACATTGTCACCACAGATAAGCAGCAAGACATACATCAAGTGTTCTCAAATCCTTAAAGACTCAATCCGATTAGATAACTTCAAAGGGAAAACTCAATCATTACAAGAGAGTAGAGGGGGAGAAACATCATAAGATCCAACTATAATAGCAAAGCTCACGATACATCAAGATCGTCACCACCTCAAGAACACGAGAGAGAGAGAGAGATCAAACACATAGCTACTGGTACATACCCTCAGCCCCGAGGGTGAACTACTCCCTCCTCGTCATGGAGAGCGCCGGGATGATGAAGATGGCCACCGGTGAGATTCCCCCCTTCGGCAGGGTGCCGGAACGGGTCTAGATTGGTTTTCGGTGGCTACAGAGGCTTGCGGCGAGAACTCCCGATCTAGGTTTCTTTTCGGGGGTTTCTGTATTTATAGGAATTTTTGGCGTCGGTCTCACGTCAGGGGGGTCTCCGAGTCGTCCACGAGGCATGGGGCGAGCCCAGGGGTAGGGCGCGCCCTCCACCCTCGTGGAGGCTCGGGACTCTTCTGGCCAACTATTTTACTCGGGGCTTCTTTTGGTCCATAAAAAATCATCAAAAATTGGCACGTCAATTGGACTCCGTTTGGTATTCCTTTTCTATAAAACTCAAAAACAAGGAAAAAACAGAAACTGGCACTGGGCTCTAGGTTAATAGGTTAGTCCCAAAAATCATATAAAATAGCATATAAATGCATATAAAACATCCAAGATGATAATATAATAGCATGGAACAATCAAAAATTATAGATACGTTGGAGACGTATCAAGCATCCCCAAGCTTAATTCCTACTCATCCTCGAGTAGGTAAATGATAAAAACAGAATTTTTGATGTGGAATGCTACCTAACATATTTATCAATGTAATCTTCTCTATTGGGGCAAGAATATTCAGATCCATAAGATTCAAAACAAAAGTTTATTATTGACATAAAAATAATAATACTTCAAGCATACTAACAAAGTAATCATGTCTTCTCAAAATAACATGGCCAAAGAAAGTTCATCCCTACAAAATCATATAGTTTGGCTATGGTTCCATCTTCATCACAGAAAATATTCAAATCATGCACAACCCCGATGACAAGCCAAGCAATTGTTTAATACTTTAGTATTCTCAAACTTTTTCAACTTTCACGCAATACATGTGTGTGAGCCATGGACATATCACTATAGGTGGAATAGAGTGGTGGTTGTGGAGAAGACAAAAAGGAGGATGATGGTCTCACATCAACTAGGCGTATTAATGGGCTATGGAGATGCCCATCAAAAGATATCAATGTGAGTGAGTAGGGATTGCCATGCAACGGATGCACTAGATCTATAAATGTATGAAAGCTCAAAAAGAACTAACTGTGTGTGCATCCAACTTGCTTGCTCACGAAGACCTAGGGCATTTGAGGAAGCCCATCGTTGGAATATACAAGCCAAGTTCTATAATGAAAATTTCCCACTAGTATATGAAAGTGACAACATAGGAGACTCTCTATCATGAAGATCATGGTTCTACTTTGAAGCACAAGTGTGGTTAAAGGATAGTAGCATTGCCCCTTCTCTCTTTTTCTCTCATTTTTTTGTTTTTTGGGCCTTTTTTATTTGGCCTTTCCTCTTTTTTCCCTTTTCTCTCTTCTTTTTTCTCTTTTTTCCCTTTTCTCTCTTCTTTTTTATTTCCTCACATGGGACAATGCTCTAATAATGATGATCATCACACTTCTATTTATTTACAATTCAAGGATTACAACTCGATACTTAGAACAAAATATGACTCTATATGAATGCCTCCGGCGGTGTACCGGGATGTGCAATGAATCAAGAGTGACATGTATGAAAAATTTATGAATGGTGGCTTTGCCACAAATACGATGTCAACTACATGATCATGCAAAGCAATATGACAATGATGAAGCGTGTCATAATAAACGGAATGGTGGAAAGTTGCATGGCAATATATCTCGGAATGGCTATGGAAATGCCACAATAGGTAGGTATGTTGGCTGTTTTGAGGAAGGTAAATGGTGGGTTTATGGTACCGGGGAAAGTTGCGCGGTACTTGAGAGGCTAGCAATGGTGGAAGGGTGCACTACAAAAAAAATACACTTCTGTGATTATACGTGTTTGTCATAGTAGGTCACATTTTCTATCATGCATGTACATCCATGAAAATTTTATGATAGAATCAAGATAGTCATACCTGTGCTGTCGTAGAAGTGTTACATGACATTACCAAAATTATCATCACGGAAGTGTCCACTTCCATGACGATAAATCACGCGTCACAGAAGTGCTTTCGTCAAGGGTGACCTACACGTGGCATCCATCATAACGGAACGCCATTAAGTTACCGGGTCCGGTTTTGGATCTGATAACCCGCTAATAGCCCCGACCAATGGGGATTTTCCACGTGTAAAATCATCATCGGCTGGAGGAAACACGTGTCAGCTCACCGTTGGGACAGATGTCGTCCACTCATTGGACCGAAGGCGCCTATGATACGTCGACACGTGGCACGGCCGAACAGAGGCCCATTCCTGTGAAAAGGCCGGCCCGTTTGACTTGGTCAAAAGGTGGCAGCCCGGCCCACGGAAAGCCCATTAACGGCCTGTTCGCATATAGCCCATTTACAGCCCGCTAACCCAGGGCCCGTTACGACCTATCTGAATTAGGCCCAGTAGCATCATCTGGGCCATCCAATATGATTCCAGCCGATTTTAAGTTCTGGCCCATGTATGGCCCATGACATCTTTCAGCCCATATGAGGCCCTTTGTAACTCTTGGCCCATTAACGGCCCGTGGTGAAACTGGCCCGTACTAAATAGTGTATCACTTTATACCCATTAATGACCCATTAATCCATTGGGCCGTTTGCAGCCCATGTTCTCTTTCGGCCTTCTCAGGGCCCATTTATTCTTGGGCTCATTTCCAGCATTCGGTTACTTACGGCCCGTTACTGCCATTTTCTGCTTGTGGGCCAAATTCAGCCCGTGGTTACAGTCGGCCCGTTTGTGGCCTGTTAATACGTTGGGCCGTTTTCATAGGGTCATCAAATACGGTCTATTAACGACGGCCTGTTATGGTCGGCCCATGAATGGACGACTCCAACTCTAGCCCGTTTGCAACCATAATGTGGTCTGTTTTTGGCCCATGTTTGGCCAATCGATCATACGGCCCGTCTAAGGCCCATTGATGATACGACCCGTAGAAGGCCCATTGTTTCTACGGCCCGTAGAAGGCCCATTGTTTCTACGGACCATAGAAGGCCCATTGTTTCTACGGCCCGTAGGAAGCCCAGTGTCACTATAGTAAATATGTAGCCCATGGCCTGTTAAAGGCGGAAAACTACTATAGGTTTAGACCTGCTAATGGTCCAAGATGATTATAGGCCCACGTTTTGGCCCATATGAGTAACGGGCCGGCCTAAAGACCAACAACACTGAGATCCACTGAACCTTCCGGCCTAAATTACAGCATACCGACCAAAGAATAAACCTAGACTATACAACAAAGAAATTACGGCATATTACATCCACTTGGAATCAAAGTTTGCTACCGGTGATAATAAAGCACAACATGGTCGCGAATTACATACACTGGGCATCAAAGGTCGCCACCAGTGCATATAAACGCGCCGACAAAAGAATATACAAAACTAAGAGCACTTCATAAGGCACTAAACCTGGCAAGCTCGGGCCCCGCAAGCAGCTGAACAAGCTGATGAGACCTCATTTATGTCAACGATAGATGCTTCATCCTTAGTTGTATGGCACCATAGTGCGCAAGGCAGTCCCATGACATCTTCATTACATCTTTGACTTCAAGTCGGAGCTGAGCTGAAGCAAGCCTTTCCGCTTTAAGTTGAGACCGAAGTAGTTGAACTGATTGAGGCAGCGACTACACAGAGGTTGTCTCGCACCTACTGGTGAGTAGCTTCAACTCACTGTCTTCATCAAGACAAGACCTTGGGGTTATCTCGCTATCCTCAAGATGGTTTGGCTCATTATCTTTCCTAAAGTTCTGCCTGGCATAAGAGATACGACTCTGAAAGAGAAACAAGGGGACACGTAATAGGTTTCACAATTATATAAGCAAATAAATGGATCTGTTCTGCATAAGGAACATGTTTTTACAACTACAATTTAAAACTGGTAGTTGTTGCAAACATCCAATCAGATGTAAATAACAGTGGAGGAAATGATGCCTATCCAAATCTATACTAGAACAAAGTTTGAAGGCTTGAGAAGGATGAACTTACATTACATGTTAACACGGGCTGGACAAAGCCCTTCTCCATGTTGATGGAAAGATAATTCAATAAATTCCCCAAAGAAAATTCTTTATAAGCATTGCCATTATTCTACATTTTGCAAAAAGTAAATATAGATCAAATAATACTGGAAGAAACAGAGGATAATGAAGCTCAGGTGTAGATTGATGATACATAATCAAATAGCAATTAATTAAGTACATCGTTACAAGGCAAAAGGTACTGACAAGAGGAATGCAGACATCAACGTGTGCAGTGGCATTGGCTTTATTCAACATTTTGGTAAGAGTAAATGTAGATATGATAATTTGGAGAAAGTGGAGGGCAGGGCAGATAATATGCAGAGTAATGCTAGACAATCAACTATCTCGCGATGCATGTATAGTAATACCACCACCGTCCGTTATTAGTTGTCGCTCAAATGGATGTATCTAGCACTATTAAGTTCTAAATACATCTAATTGATCAACAATTAATTTGATACAGAGGGAGTACATGACAACAGGTACTTACATGAGCAATCCAAAACTTCATAACCATTGTGTTAATTCTACATTTATCTAAGAGTAAATATAGATCTTATAATTTCAAGCAAAGGGAGGATAAAGAAGCAAATATTTACAGTGATGCTACATAATCAAACAGTAATGAGTGTAAGTATGCTGACAAAGGGCAAGAGGTACTGACAAGAGCAATGCATAGCCCAGTATTGTCGTGAGATCCTATGAACCTTTGAGCAAGGAGATTCTTCTGAAATTAGTTTTCATACAAGAGAGAAGGTAAGGCACATGCAGAAATTTAGGAGTTCAAATTTTGAATTGATATCATAGATAGTACCTGACGCTGGGCTGTCAGCAGTTCTAATAGGGGTTTGGCCACTAGAGTAGGGGTAAAGTTTGTAACAGTTGGGCCTGTGTTTTCTGTTGTTGCTGATCTATCTGATTTAGCAGGTATCACCACCTTTTCCAAATACCTAGTTTGTACTCCTTGAGGATCTGCAATCACCCTCTTCCTTTTGGACATCTATTATGAAAGAACACCATTTGACTGGAAAAACATAGTATGACGACACATGGAATAGGTACAGAAAATGGATAGGTATGGCATATACTCATATATGATGCTTAAACTAAGCAGACGGTGTAACAGAGTAGAAGTAATGCAAGAGGTCAGATGCAAAATATGTGCGGCCAATGCAACCTTGCCAAGTTAGAGCATGCACCTTGATGGGTGAATAAGATAGGCCATCCTCCACCATGCCAAGTTTGTTAGCCAGTGGATTGTTCCGCAATATTCTTCTCGTGCCCCCATTCTCATATTCATTTTGATAATGTTCAATACCTGACATGCATGAAAACATAAAAACAAGTGAGATTATCTTTGTAATGCAGAAGTAATTCTAATCCAATACTTCCTCCCTTTAACCCCTTTGTGCTATCTCTGCAATTCTTCTAAGAGGTGCCATGCATGCTGTAATTTGGTGTGTGCATTAATATAATGTGGCCTACTACTCAAAATATGAGAGCTCCAGAAGTGATGATACTTCGCAGATGACAGCTTCAACATATAGTAAAGAAGAACAAGTCGGCCTGACCTGACAAATTCAAAATATACTAAGGGAGGATAACTCGACCTGACCAGTCGACCGCAAGAGAAGAGGATCATCTTAAAGAAGAGCAGAAGAGCAAACAGATTGAAGATATTACAAGTATTTCTATACAATGTCGGTTGGCCACCCATGATGAAACAGAGTGCACAGAGAAATACTATTCCGTCTGATCTCTCCATATGTGGCTCACATGCATTTTGAAATTAAAGTAGGAACATTTAGCTGACCAATTAAACATCTCTCAGTTTCACTAATATCAGCATAATATCAGATTTGAATTTGTACAACTAAGCTTGTTTAGCTCGATGGGTGGAGCAGTGCTATTACGACGCGAACCACGTAGGCTGATCGTGGTCATCATAAAATGGGGAAACCGTAAGCATGATGAGTATAGTGTTGACCATGGCAGTGGGATGGCAGATCTGAAGCTGCAAACCGCGCAAAGGGTAGTTAGCAACTGATATTTTCTTTGAAATAACAACTAAGATTTGGTATGGACAAGAAAGTACAGTCAACAAGTGACAAAGAAATGCAATTCTGCTGTCTCTCTATATGTCGTGACATGCATTTGGAAACTCAAGTGGGACCTTTAGCTAACCAATTAAATGTGTCTATTAACTAATATCAGTATCATATCACAATCATATTTGAACAACTAAGCTTTGGAATTTTGAGTGTTGTGTTGTTTAGCTTGAAGGGTGGAGTAATGCTAGTATGACAGAAAGCACCTACGCAGATCATAGTAGAGTAGATAAAAGGGGAAAACCCTAAGCATCAAGAGTAAAATCTGGAAAGTGGAACTAGCTGGACCAGTGGGTGGCGCACATGCTTTTCGAAATAAATATAGGAACATTAGGTGACCAATTAAACGTTCTCTATTTTAGTAATATGAGCATCATATCAGATTCGTATTTCAACACATAAGCTTTGGAATTATGAGTGGCATGTTGTTTCGCTTGATGGGTTAAGGTCTTGAGGAGCAGTGCTAGCACAACATGAAGTAGTGAAGCACCTACGATGATGGTAGTGAATATAAAGGGGGGAAACCATAAGCTTTACGAGTATAGTGACCGTGACATGGCGGATCTGAAGGTGCAAACCGGACAAAGCTACTTCACAACCAATGTTTGCATTCAACTAGCTGCTACGATTTGGTACGAACAAGAAAAGTACAGTAACAATTTAAGATCTATTTTCTGGGTGAGATCAATAACTTAAGCACATATGGAAGAGTACCACCTCTCTTGCGATGCCGTGTAGGCCCCTGCTGATACGTTGAGGGTGCTACGGGTGCGATGGATGTTGGCGGCGGGGAAGAAGACTTTAGATGGCAGACGGCCGGGTTGGGGGATAAATCCTGTTGCCGTGGACGAGGCGGTCGTAGGAGCGGCAACGACAAAGTGGACGACGGCGCCGATGAAGCGAGATGATGCGATGAAAGGATCCTGGTCCGGCGCCATGGATGAGAGACGCCCATCTCTTGCAGTGGACGACGGGTTAGGGGTAGCGGCTCCGACAGGTGGAGGATGGGGTGGTGGACGGAGGAGGCTAGCCGCAGTGGGGAGGTTGTCGTGGCGCCGACGGTGTATGAATGGGGAAATGGAGGGGGAGAGGGAGATCTCAAACTTTGGGACACGCTTGTCTGAAATGTGGGAAAGTTACAAACTTATCCCCCGTTTAAAATTTTGGACATCACGTCGGTTGGGGATAGGACGGTAATCTCGCATCTCGCAAATATTTGCCGGTAATGATTTCGGGCGATGAGAGGGTGTTTTGCCGCCCACGGTTGGCGCCCATGGTGTATGAACGGGGCTGACAGTTAGGGCGGTTGTGGCACGTCTGAGGGAAGTTACACATCTGCCCTTATTTAAAATATTAGCCTACATCAATTTTGGACGAGGAGAGTTTGTTTTGCCGCCCACCGTGGATGAATGGGGAAATGGAGGGAGAGACACATGTCTTTCGTACGAGCTTGAATCAAATGTGTTTTGCCGCCCACCGTGTATGAATGGGCTCAGAGGCCGTCGTGTCACATCTATTGAAGTTACTAGTCTACCCCTATCGACAGCAGTGTAAATCCGGTCGATAAGGATGTCAAGTGTCAGGGGTAGACAATAATTTCCATCTCGCAAACACTTGCTTCGGGCAGCCCACAAATGATAGTGTGTGTTTATCCGCTTCGTTCAAAACTTGGGAGAATTAGCATTCACGTTTGCCCTGGGCCCTGGCAACTAAATCCAACTCCAATTTTTATCCGATTACGAATATCCACAAATAATTATACGTTTTGTTATTTATTTCTTCAAAACCACAACAAAGATTTATTCCACCTTTATATATGATTATGATTTAGAAATGCCGTGATCTTCGAATTCAGTAGGTTGGATACTCTTTGAGTCAAACAGTTATTTCATCCAATACAATATGCTCACACGAAAAACAGTTCACCTTATGTCAATCATACAAGTACTGAGGATTATCTCGCCTAAAAAATTTGGATCATTACAACACATGGACAACATAGGGGGTCTTACAACACAATCCATTCAGAGACATGACACAACATGCAAGTACAATAATCTAACGACAATTTCAGCTTCTATCTAAAGAAGAACTGGGATTACCCTGGGATTTAGATAGCAGAAGCAGCAGGACCTCATCCGTCTTCAAATGCAACATTCTTACTTCCTCCAATTCTTGGGTTGCTTGCATAATGCGCGCAGCTAATTGCATAATTTCCAGCTTCAAGATCGAGATTACCTCATTCATGGAAGCCACACCATCTCTTTCTGCCTCTAGTAGAGCCTCAAGAACTATAATATCTATGCTCAGACTGCTCTCCGGCAGTGTTGCCTCTGAACTGCTTGTTGGGGATCGTAGCAGAAATTTAAAATTTTCTACGCATCACCAAGATCAATCTATGGAGTAATCTAGCAACGAGGGGAAGGGGAGTGCATCTACATACCCTTGTAGATCACTAAGCGGAAGCGTTGCAAGAATGCGGATGAAGGAGTCATACTCGTAGTGATTCAGATCACGGTTGATTCCGATCTAAGCGCCGAACAACGACGCCTCCGCGTTCAACACACGTGCAGCCCGGTGACGTCTCCTACGCCTTGATCCAGCAAGAGGAGAAGGAGAGGTTGGGGAAGACTCCATCCAGCAGCAGCACGACGGTGTGGTGGTGGTGGAGGAGTGCGGGACTCCAGCAGGGCTTCGCCAAGCACTACGAGAGACGAGGAGGGAGAGGGGTAGGGCTGCGCCAACAGGGGAAGAACTTCGTGTGTTGGGCTGCCCCTTGGCCTCCACTATATATAGGGGGAGAGGGAGGGCTGCACCCCCACCTAGGGTTTCCACCCTAGGGGTGGCGGCAGCCTCAATCCCCATCTGGGGTGGCGGCCAAGTGGGGGGGGGAGAGGGAGGCGCACCAGGCATGGGCCTTAGGGCCCATCTGCCCTTAGGGTTTGCCCCCTCTTCTCTCTAGGCACATGGGCCTTGGTGGGGAGGCGCCCCAGCCCACCTAGGGGCTAGTCCCTTCTCACACTTGGCCCATGTATGCCTCTGGGGCCCCCCGGTGGACCCCCGGACCCCTCCGGTGGTCCCGGTACACTACCGGTGATGCCCGGAACACTTCCGGTGGCCAAAACCATACTTCCTATATATTAATCTTTACCTCCGGACCATTCCGGAACTCCTCATGACGTCCAGGATCTCACCCGGGACTCCGAACAACATTCAGTAACCGCATACATACTTTCCCTATAACCCTAGCATCATCGAACCTTAAGTGTGTAGACCCTACGGGCTCGGGAGTCATGCAGACATGGCCGAGACAACTCTCCGGTCAATAACCAACAACAGGATCTGGATACCCATGTTGGCTCCCACATGTTCCACGATGATCTCATCGGATGAACCATGATGTCAAGGATTCAATCAATCCCATATACAATTCCCTTTGTCTATCGGTACGATACTTGCCCGAGATTTGATCGTCGGTATCCCGATACCTTGTTCAATCTCGTTACCGGGAAGTCTCTTTACTCGTTCCGTAACACATCATCCCGTGATCAACTCCTTGGTCACATTGTGCACATTATGATGATGTCCTACCGAGTGGGCCCAGAGATACCTCTCCGTTACACGGAGTGACAAATCCCAGTCTCGATTCGTGCCAACCCAACAGACACTTTCGGAGATACCCGTAGTGCACCTTTATAGCCACCCAGTTACATTGTGACATTTGGCACACCCAAAGCACTCCTACGGTATCCGGGAGTTGCATAATCTCATGGTCTAAGGAAATGATACTTGACATTAGAAAAGCTTTAGCATACGAACTACACGATCTTGTGCTAGGCTTAGGATTGGGTCTTGTCCATCACATCATTCTCCTAATGATGTGATCCCGTTATCAACGACATCCAATGTCCATGGTTAGGAAACTGTAACCATCTATTGATCAACAAGCTAGTTAACTAGAGGCTTACTAGGGACATGGTGTTGTCTATGTATCCACACATGTATCTGAGTTTCCTATCAATACAATTCTAGCATGGATAATAAACGATTATCATGAACAATGAAATATAATAATAACTAATTTATTATTGCCTCTATGGAATATTTCCAACAGTCTCCCACTTGCACTAGAGTCAATAATCTAATTCACATCGCCATGTGATTAACACTCACAGGTCACATCGCCATGTGACCAACATCCAAAGAGTTTACTAGACTCACTAATCTAGTTCACATCACTATGTGATTAACACTCAATGAGTTCTGGGTTTGATCATGTTATGCTTGTGAGAGAGGTTGTAGTCAACGGGTCTGCCATATTCAGATCCCTATGTATTTCGCAAAACTTTATGTCATATCATAGATGCTGCCACCACGTTCCACTTGGAGCTATTCCAAATTGTTGCTCCATTATACTTATCCGGTATCTCTACTCAGAGCTATCCGGATAGGTGTCAAGCTTGCATCAACGTAACTCTTTATGTCGAACTTTTTATCACCTCCATAACCGAGAAACATTTCCTTATTCCTCTAAGGATAATTTTGACCGCTATCTGGTGATCCAATCCTAGATCACCTTTGTACCCTCTTGCCAGACATGTGGCAAGGCACACATTTGGTGTGGTACTCAGCATGGCATACCGTATAGAGCCTATGACAAAAGCATAGGGGACAACCTTTGTCCTTCCTCTTTCTTCTGCCGTGGTCAATCTTCGAGTCTTACTCAACTTCACACCTTACAACTCAGGTAAGAACCCCTTCTTTGACTGATCTATTTTGAAATCCTTCAAAAACATGTCAAGGTGTGCGTTCTTTGAAAGTACCATCAGGCGTCTTGATCTATATCTATAGATCTTGATGCCCAATATGTAAGCAGCTTTATCCAGGTCTTCATTTGAAAAGCACTCTTCAAACAACCATTTATGCTTTCAGAAATTCTACATTATTTCGGATCAACAATATGTCATCCACATATACTTATCAGAAATGTTGAAGTGCTCCCACTCACTTTCTTGTAAATACAAGTTTCTTGCAAACATTGTATAAACCTAAAAGCTTTGATCACTCCATCAAAGCATATATTCCGACTCCGAGATGCTTGCTCTAGTCCATAGAAGGATTGCTGGAGCCAGCATACCTTTTAGCATCCTTAGGATCAACAAAACCTTTTATTATATCACATACAACTTTTTCTTACGAAAACTGGTAAGAAAACTTGTTTTGACATCCATCTATCAGATTTCATAATCGAAAAATACAGCTAATGCTAACATGATTCCGACGGACTTAAGCATCGCTACGGGTGAGAAATTCTCATCGTAGTCAACTCCTTGAACTTGTGAAAAGACTCTTTCCCACAAGTCGAGCTTCATAGACGGTAACATTACCGCCCACGTCCGTCTTCTTCTTAAAGATCCATTTATCTCAATGGCTTGCCGATCATCGGGCAAGTCCACCAAAGTCCATATTTTGTTCTAATACATGGATCCTATCTCGGATTTCATGGCTTCTAATCATTTGTCGGAATACGGGCCCACCATCGCTTCTCCATAGCTCGTAGGTTCATTGTTGTCTAACAAGATGATATCTAAGACATGGTTACTGTACCACTCAGGAGTAGTACATATCCTTGTCGACCTATGAGGTTCGATAGCAACTTGATCCGAAGCTTCATGATCACTATCATTAACTTCCTATTCAACAGACGTAGGCGCCACAGAAAATATCTTTCTGTGTTGCATCACTCTCTGGTTGAAGTAAAGGTTCGACAACCTCATCAAGTTCTATCTTCCTCCCACTCAATTCTTTCAAGAGAAACTCCTTCTCGAGAAAGGACCCATTCTTAGTGACAAACAATTTGCCCTCAGATCTGAGATAGAAGGTATACCCAACTTTCACCTTTGGGTATCCTATGAAGATGTGTTTGTCCGCTTTGGGTTCGAGCTTCTCCGGCTGAAGCCTTGAGCATCGCAGCCCCAAACATTAAGAAATGACAATTTGGTTTCTTGCCAAACCAATGTTCATATGATGTTGTCTCAACGGACTTATATGGTGTCCTATCTAAAGTGAATGCAGCTGTCTCTAATGCATAACCTCAAAATAATAGCGGTAGATTGGTAAGAGACATCATAGATCGCACCATATCTCATAAGGTTCGATTACGACGTCCGGACACACCATTACGCTGTGGTGTTCCAAGTGGCTTCAACTACGAAACAATTCCACAATGTCTTAAGTGATTGCCAAACTCATAACTCAGAAAATCCCCCTTTGATCAGATCGTAGGAACATGATCTTCTTGTTATGATGATTCTTAACTTCACTCTGAAATTGCTTGAACTTTTCAAAAGTTTCAGACTTGTGCTTCATTAAGTAAATATACCTATATCTACCCAAATCGTCAGTGAAGATGAGAAAATAGCAATATCCACCGCACGCTTCAATTCTCATTGGATCACATGCATCAGCATGTATGATTTCCAACAAGTCACTTGCCCGTTTCATTGTACCTGAAAACGGGGTCTTAGTCATCCTGCCCATGAGGCATGGCTCGCATGTGTCAAGCGATTCAAAACCAAGTGACTCCAAACATCCATCGATATGGAGTTTCTTCATGCATCTTACGCCAATATGACCTAAGCGGCAGTGCCACAAGAAAGTGGTACTATCATTATTAACTCTACATCATTTGGCGTGAACATGTGTATTACCATGATCGAGATTCAATGAACCATTCACATAGGGTGCATGACCATGAAAGGTATTATTCATGTAAACAGAATAACCAGTATTCTCTAACTTAAATGAATAACCGTATTGCAATGAACATGATCTAATCATATTCATGCTCAACGTAGACACCTGATAACATTTATCTAGGTTCAATACTAATCCCGAAGGCAGATGGAGCGTGCGATGGTGATCTCATCAACTTTGGAAAACACTTCCAACACACATCGTCACCTCGCCCTTAGCCAGTCTCTGTTTAGTTCGTAGCTTTTGCTTCAAGTCACCAATAATAGCAACTGAACCGGTATCCAATACCCAGGTGCTACCAGGAGTACTAGTGAGGTACACATTAATAACACGTATATACTTTGTTGAAGTTTCCAGCCTTCTTATCTACCATGCATTTGGGGCAAACCGTTCCCCTTACAATAGAAGCACTTAGTCTCGGGTTTGGGTTCAACCTTGGGTTCCTTCACTGGAGCGGCAACTAGTTTTCCATCCATGAAGTTTCCCTTCTAGCCCTTGCCCTTGTTGAAACCAGTGGTCTTGTTAAACCATCAACACTTGATGCTCCTTCTTGATTTCTACCTTTTGCGGTCTTAAGCACCGCGAACAGCTCCCGGGATCATCTTCCCTTGCATGTTATAGTTCATCACGAAACTCTAGGAGCTTGGTGATAGTGTCTGGAGAACTTTTGTCAATCACTCCCTTATCTAGAAGATTAACTCCCACTTGATTCAAGCGATTGAAGTACCCAGACTTTCTAAGCACCTGCTCACTGGCTGAGCTATTCTCCTCCATCTTGTAGGAAAAGATCTTGTCAGAGGTCTCAAACCTCTTAACACGGGCATGGGCCTGAAATACCAATTTCAGCTCTTGGAACATCTCACATGTTCCATGCCATTCAAAACGCTTTTGGAGCCCTGACTCTAAGTGTAGGATCGAAATTAAGTCTAGAGGGGGTGATTAGACTACTTGACCAAATAAAAATCTAGCCTTTTCCCAATTTTAGTTCTTGGTAGATTTTAGCAACTTTGCACAAGTCAAGCAATCAACCTACACATGCAATTCTAAGAGTATAGCAGTGGAAAGTAAAACAATTGCATATGAAGGTAAAGGGAGGAGTTTGAGAGAGCAAACACCATGTTGACACAGAGATTTTTTATCCGTGGTTCCAATAGGTGGTGCTATCGTACATCCACGTTGATGGAGACTTCAACCCACGAAGGGTAACGGTTGCGCGAGTCCACAGGAGGGCTCCACCCACAAAGGGTCCACGAAGAAGCAACCTTGTCTATCCCACCATGGCCGTCGCCCATGAAGGACTTGCCTCACTCGGGTAGATCTTCACGAAGTAGGCGATCTCCTTGCCCTTACAAACTCCTTGGTTCAACTCCACAATCTTGATGGAGGCTCCCAAGTGACACCTAGCCAATCTAGGAGACACCACTCTCCAAGAGGTAACAAATGGTGTGTTGATGATGAACTCCTTGCTCTTGTGCTTCAAATGATAGTCTCCCCAACACTCAACTCTCTCTCATAGGATTGGATATTTGGTGGAAAGAAGATTTGAGTGGAAAGCAACTTGGGGAAGGCTAGAGATCAAGATTTATGTGGTAGGAATGGAATATCTTGACCTCAACACAAGTGTAGGTGGTTCTCTCTCAGAAAATGTATGTTGGAAGTGTAGGCATGTTCTGATGGCTCTCTCCACGAATGAAGAGTGGGTGGAGGGGTATATATAGCCTCCACACAAAATCTAACCGTTACACACAAATTTACCCAAACTCGGTGGGACCGAATCATGAAACTCGGTCAGACCAATTTGGTTCATAATGTGACGTTAGGATTTTCGGTGGGACCGACATGTCAACTCGGTGGGACCGATTTCTTTATGGTTAGGGCATAACGTAATCTCGGTGAGACCGACTACACAAACTTGGTGAGACCGATTTTGGTAATAGACTAACCAGAGAGTTGGTCAGGCAAACTCAGTGGGACCGAGTCGCTCATCTCGGTTGGACCGAAACGTTATGAAAGGGAAACAGAGTGTTTGCATTGCAATCTTGATGGGAATGATCGCTCATCTCAGTTTGACCGAAACGTTACGAAGGGAGACAGAGAGATTACAATCCCATCTCGGTGAGACCGAGATCCCTATCGGTGAGACTGAAAAGACTAGGGTTTCTGGCAGTGGCTATGTCAAGATAACTCGGTGGCGCCAGATAGAAAGTTTTGGTAGGGCCGAGTTTGACTTTTGGTTTGGGACATATGTGGATATTAGAAAGTAGTTGAGGGCTTTGAAGCATATCACTAAGCATTTTGAGCAAGAAACTCATTAAGAAACACCTCACCCCCTCTTGATAGTATTGGCTTTTCCTATGGACTCAATGTGATCTTGGATCACTGAAATGAAAAATGTAGAGTCTTATGATTTGAGCTTGAGCCAATCCTTTTGTGCTTAGCATTGTGAGGGGTCGAGTTTCTAATCCATGCCATGCCAATCATTGAGCTTTCCTAAAATATTTATCTCTGAAATCCCAATTTCAGCTCTTGGAACATCTCATATGTCTTATGGCGTTCAAAACATCATTGGAATCCCGATTCTAAGCCGTAAAGTATGGTGCACTAAACTATCAAGTAGTCATCAGGATGTGTCTGTCAGGTGTTCACAACATCCACAGACGACGTTGTAGGGGTTTGCACGTCGAGCGGTGCATCAAAGACGTAAGCCTTCTGTGTAGCAGTGAGGACACTCCTCGGACTATGGACCCAGTCCGCATCATTGCTCACAATATCTTTCAACTTGGTCTTTCTCTAGGAACGTATTGAAACAGGGAGCTACAACATGAGCTATTTATCTACAACATATTTGCAAAGACAATTTAGACTATGTTCATGATAATTAAGTTCATCTAATCAAATTATTTAATGAACTCCCACTCAGATAGACATCCCTCTAGTCATCTAAGTGAAACATGATCCAAGTCAACTAGGCCATGTCCGATCATCACGTGAGACGAACTAGTCAACATCGGTGAACTTCTTCATGTTGATCGTATCTTCTATGCGACTCATGCTCGACCTTTCGGTCTTCCGTGTTCCGAGGCCATGTATTTACATGCTAGGCTCGTCAAGTCAACCTAAGTGTATTGCGTGTGTAAATCTGGCTTACACTCGTTGTATTCGAACGTTAGAATCTATCACACCCGATCATCACGTGGTGCTTCGAAACAACGAACCTTCGCAATGGTGCACAGTTACGGGAAACACTTTCTTGAAATTATTATGAGGGATCATCTTATTTAAGCTACCGTCGTTCTAAGCAAATAAGATGTAAAGCATGATAAACATCACATGCAATCAAATAGTGGCATGATATGGCCAATATCATTTTGCTCCTTTTGATCTCCATCTTCGGGGCGCCATGATCATCATCGTCACCGGCATGACACCATGATCTCCATGATCGTGTCTTCATGAAGTCGTCTCGTCAACTATTACTTCTACTACTATTGCTAACGGTTTAGCAATAAAGTAAAGTAATTACATTACGTTTAAGTTGACACGCAGGTCATAAATAAATTAAGACAACTCCTATGGTTCCTGCCGGTTGTCATACTCATCGACATGCAAGTCGTGATTCCTATTACAAGAACATGATCAATCTCATACATCACATATATCATTCATCACATCCTTTTGGCCATATCACATCACAAGGCATATGCTGCAAAAGCAAGTTAGACGTCCTCTAATTGTTGTTGCAATTTTTTTTACGTGGCTGCTATAGGTTTCTAGCAAGAACGTTTCTTACCTACGCCAAAACCATAACGTGATATGCCAATTTCTATTTACCCTTCATAAGGACCCTTTTCATCGAATCCGATCCGACTAAAGTGGGAGAGACCGACACCCGCTAGCCACCTTATGCAACTAGTGCATGTCAGTCGGTGGAACCTGTCTCACGTAAGTGTACGTGTAAGGTCGGTCTGGGCCGCTTCATCCCACGATACCGCCGAATCAAGATAAGACTAGTAACGGCAAGTAAATTGGCAAAATCGACGCCCACAACTACTTTGTGTTCTACCCGTGCATAGAAACTACGCATAGACCTAGCTCATGATACCACTGTTGGGGATCGTAGCAGGAATTTAAAATTTTCTACGCATCACCAAGATCAATCTATGGAGTAATCTAGCAACGAGGGGAAGGGGAGTGCATCTAAATACCCTTGTAGATCCCTAAGCGGAAGCGTTGCAAGAACGCGGATGAAGGAGTCATACTCGTAGCGATTCAGATCGCGGTTGATTCCGATCTAAGCGCCGAACAACGGCGCCTCCGCGTTCAACACACGTGCAGCCCGGTGACGTCTCCTACACCTTGATCCAGCAAGAGGAGAGGGAGAGGTTGGGGAAGACTCCATCCAGCAGCAGCACGACGGCGTGGTGGTGGTGGAGGAGCGCGGGACTCCAGCAGGGCTTCGCCAAGCACTATGAGAGACGAGGAGGGAGAGGGGTAGGGCTGCGCCAACAGGGGAAGAACTTCGTGTGTTGGGCTGCCCCTTTGCCTCCACTATATATAGGGGGAGAGGGAGGGCTGTGCCCCAACCTAGGGTTTCCACCCTAGGGGTGGCGGCAGCCCCAATCCCCATCTGGGGTGGCGGCCAAGTGGGGGGGAGAGGGAGGCGCACCAGGCATGGGCCTTAGGGCCCATCTGCCCTTAGGGTTTGCCGCCTCTTCTCTCTAGGCGCATGGGCCTTGGTGGGGAGGCTCCCCAGCCCACCTAGGGGCTGGTCCCTTCTCACACTTGGCCCATGTATGCCTCCGGGGCCCATGGCCCCTCCCGATGGACCCCCGGACCCCTCCGGTGGTCCCGGTACACTACCGGTGATGCCCGGAACACTTCCGGTGGCCAAAACCATACTTCCTATATATTAATCTTTACCTCCGGACCATTCCGGAACTCCTCATGACGTCTGGGATCTCATCCGGGACTTCGAACAACATTCGATAACCGCGTACATACTTTCCCTATAACCCTAGCGTCATCGAACCTTAAGTGTGTAGACCCTACGAGCTCGGGAGTCATGCAGACATGGCCGAGAAAACTCTCCGGTCAATTACCAACAACGGGATCTGGATACCCATGTTGGCTCCCACATGTTCCACGATGATCTCATCGGATGAACCACGATGTCAAGGATTCAATCAATCCCGTATACAATTCCCTTTGTCTATCGGTATGATACTTGCCCGAGATTCGATCGTCGGTATCCCAATACCTTGTTCAATCTCGTTACCTGCAAGTCTCTTTACTCGTTCCGTAACACATCATCCCGTGATCAACTCCTTGGTCACATTATGCACATTATGATGATGTCCTACCGAGTGGGCCCAGTGATACCTCTCCATTACACGGAGTGACAAATCCCAGTCTCGATTCGTGCCAACCCAACAGACACTTTCGGAGATACCCGTAGCGCACCTTTATAGCCACCCAGTTACGTTGTGACGTTTGGCACACCCAAAGCACTCCTACGGTATCCGGGAGTTGCACAATCTCATGGTCTAAGGAAATGATACTTGACATTAGAAAAGCTTTAGCATACGAACTACACGATCTTGTGCTAGGCTTAGGATTGGGTCTTGTCGATCACATCATTCTCCTAATGATGTGATCCCGTTATCAACGACATCCAATGTCCATGGTCAGGAAACCGTAACCATCTATTGATCAACGAGCTAGTCAACTAGAGGCTTATAGGGACATGGTGTTGTCTATGTATCCACACATGTATCTCAGTTTCCTATCAACACAATTCTAGCATGGATAATAAACGATTATCATGAACAATGAAATATAATAATAACTAATTTATTATTGCCTCTAGGGAATATTTCCAACACTGCTACCATCTGCTAACACGGATGGCGCACTGCTTCCACAAGTAGATTCTGGGGTTGTACATTGTGTCCTAGTGTGAACGGCATCCTGAAAGGTTTCCATTGGACATAAGTAAGAGATAGTTATCGCGTGATCTAGGTAGTAAGCTTACATGGTAAACGACATACGAATTATTGTCGAGCATGGCAAGCTATATTTAAACGGTTCAAAGCAGCATCAGCTGAAAAGAAATTAAAATGGTAAGATGAAACTAGGGATGTAAGTGGCAAATAAACGACATCCGCCAGTCCCATCTAGTTAGTTTTTGCTAGCACCCTGGTTCGTTTTCCTCAAAAAATAAAAGCTCTTTTGAACTATCATACCATAAGTGTACTTTAATCGGGATTAAACGGGACCCAGTTGACATCCCTAGTTGAAAGGGAGTGTACCACCGCTATATTTAAGGTGCCGAGGCATCTAAGCAGTTGAAATAATCTGAGAAAGCACTTAACAGTGTGGCCTCATATAAACTATGAAGACAGTCTTGTGATGAAGTTCAGAGGAAAATTTAAGGACTCAAATGAACTAGGCATGCATTTCTTTATGATAGTACAGCAGGCACTGTTGACATATTGGCCAACTCAGGTATAGCGTAACAAGTAACAAACAAGCATTCGAATCAAGCAATACATCAAAGTAGACAACTGAACTATTTGTTATTCTGTAGGATTACAGGTTGAGGGCACAAGCCAAGAAAGCAGCCCACACGCATTACATTTCACATGTACTAAAACACACTGGCTTACCATATGTTGCTGTGAAGCCTCGCTGTTGTTGCAATGTTCTTTGAAGATATCATCAGCATCCCGTGGTTGCAAATCTACTTGTTGTAGTGTATTCTACACCCTCTATTTAGGTAAAATTAATTTTAATCGCATGCACTGGTTCGAATTGATCATCAATGGTTCATCTAAACTAATGAAAGAAGGGTGTGTGCATACACGACAATATATATATATATATATGCTTCCCTCTATTTTTATGCTTGTTCGAGGTGCCAGCCCCAAAAGAACAAATATTTTGCTTGATGAGGTTGGCAGCTCCATAATTAATAGAAGCATCAAATTAGTCATGCAACTTGGGAAGATCAAGAACACACAAAAAAGTAATGAACAGAGGCTCATAGCAGTGATGTAATAGCTAGCATCAGAAAATGTAGGGTAAAACGAACAAAAACCAGCGGAACCATATGCTAGTTTGTTGATGTGTAATTAAGCATAGAGAACATGAAGTAGTCTGATGGAACCAACAGGTGGCAACAGAACAACACCATTATCATAAATATAGCATGCAAGAAGTAAAATAGTAGGCAGTGATATCTAGGAAGTATAGTAATACTTAGGACAAAGCTAAAGCATATTAACTATATGTGCACTGGTATGTAATTTAGCACATGTAACATGTTCACTGACAGAAGTATGGCCCTACAGGTGCAAGAAGAATAACGCATCTCATGAAAAACTGAATGATGCCCTAAAGAAATTCAAAGGTGCGGTGCTTATGCTAAGAAAGTGAATGTAGGCGCTGGCCGTTGGATAATAGTACCTGATTCTCAGCGGCATATCGGTATCATTGGCATACTTGATAGCTAAGGATCGTCGATGGTGCTCGTGTTGTGGTTGAGTTTGGGCCGGCTGTCGCCATCGCTGAAGCGGCTCCAGTGCTACGGTTGCGGCGCCTGTCGACATACAATAAAGCTCATCTGTGGTAAGTGAACAATTGTACGATAAAGAGAAAAACCAAAAGGAGTACAGATCGAAATAACCTGATGAGGCTGCAGCATCAGTGAAGCAGGGCCGGTGGAGTTGAATATGGCGTCCGTGGAGCAGGTCTGGTGCAGTGGACGAAGGCTTCGGCGGGCGCGTTGTACAATGCTTTCGGTGAGGCGGATCTGTTGTGGCGGACGAGGGCTTGTATGAAGGGCCAGCGAAGGGACGGACGAGGGAGTCAGTGAAGGGCCTACATTGTGGTGGACGAGGGCATCGGTTAAGCAGATCCAGTGCGGTGGACCATGATGGCGGTCAAGGAGATCTGGAGCGGTGTACAAGCCAGTCGCTGAAGCGGCTCCGGTGAAGTGATGAGTTGGCAGTTGGGGGTTCCAAGGTGCGGAAGGTAGATCTGTCGGGGTGTGAGGTCCACCGCTGTGGCGGAGGACTAGATTCTGCGGCTTGCTGTGGTTGGGGGGTCAGGGAGGGGAAGGGGAGGGGCTCTGGGGAAGAATGTTGGGGGAAAAGAGGGGAAAACAATGGAGTTACCAAAGCAGCCCTTTTCCGTCCATGTGGCAAGGTAAAACAGGAATATCGCAGGGCTAAACTTTCGAGCTCGAGATATTTCGATGTGAGCGGGAAGTTTGAAAGCTTTTGGCGCCTGAAATTATATTCTGCTCTTGTATGGCCGACTATGATATCATGGCCGAGAATTTGTTTGTTTCGCACGCAAAAAAGTGCAAGTTTTGAAAATCAATGTCTCCAACTCGAAACTTAGATTTTTCATTCAATTCAAATATGGATCATTGAGTTACTACAAGCAAATACCATCATATGGTCCAATTCAAATGAAATTCCAAATGTGTTTATCCTAAATATGATGACAAAAGCAAAAACGTGTATGTGTATGAATAAAGTGGATGGTTATAAAGTTTGAACATGCCCGTATGTGTATATCTCTAGGTTTGATATATGAATTTGAAATCATGAAATCCTGGCTTAAAAATGTACCTCCGTTTAAATGAATTACAAAAGCTAATGATGGAGTCGAATTCCAAAATTCCAATCTTAGGTTTGTAATTCTGGTACATCAAAGTATATCACACATGTTCAAAAGTATTGTTATCTCATAGTCCAAACCGTGAAACAAGTTGATCAACCTTGAGTGCACACACTATTGACCATGTATATCTCAATTACGCTGAAGTCCCTAAAATATAGACACCTCACTCTTTATCTGAAGCCACCCCCCTCGTCCCCCCCTCACACACACAGAGAAGTCATTCTCTCCCCCAAACACCAACACACGGGCACATTAACACCCCTCTCTCTTCTAATGTCCGGACCCCAATATAGGTATCTATCACTTTGTCTCTTGGGCATGCACACATCTCTTCCCCCACTCTCTAGCTAGGTCTCTCGGCATCTCTCTTTCCCAAGCACACACACTATGTAGAGTGTATCTTTCCCATACACACAAAACGTCGCCCCCAAACGTCTATCTCCCTAGTTATGTGGTTCTCGCACACTCACCTCACACACCACCCCCACTTCAAAACAAGCACACTTTGTCTCCTTGTGCACCACTCTCCTCTTTCTATCTCTCCCACATGCGGACCCGCCCCAGCTCCTCCCTGTATACATATATGTCATGACTCTTTCCATAGCTCCCTAATGTATCATCGTTCTCGATCTCGCACATTGTTCTCTACACCATCTATTCTAGATCTCTCATGAAGTCCCTATCACACACACGATGACTCTCTTCCCTTGCGTCTTCGTACATAGGCCAATTTCAAACAACATCAACATTGTCTCCCTATCTATATGCCATTTATGGACACAAACGCCCCCTCTCTTCCTCTCTCTCTCCGTCGCTAGCTCTCTCTCTATCTCTCTCTCTCTCTCGCTCGCTCTCACACCCCTCTCCTACACACAATCGATGTCTCTTCCAAATAGTCTGCTCCCCCCGCCCGCACCCATGCTATCCTGCTACTACACATGTCACACCATTCCCCCTTCCCTTATACTAGGTTTACATCATTAGTGGTCTCTCTACTCCACATACACACACTCCCTCTCACACACAAACGCCCGCACAAACACCCATTAATCTAGATTCTCATCTCTCCCCATGTCCGCATGTGTATCTCGCACACTCACTCTCTAATTATGTATATGTGTCTCCACGTTACACAACAAAAAGCCCCATGTACATGTCTCTCTCTATCCTCCACACACATAGACACAAAGAATCTGTTATCATTGCCTCAGTCTCTAGACATATCACACACTCACTCACTCTCTCTCTCTCTCTCTCTCTCTCTCTCGCAAACACACTCAATAAGGGTTTCCCCGTGAATAACTTACCTTCTATTCATCAACAGTCGTGACAGTACGGCGAACACGAGACGTGAAAAAGAATAAATCTACACGTGCTTAGACCACCTAGTATGACTACTAGGACTAGAGCAAGCCAAAAAGCGCACCGCCATCACCCCTCCTTATCGGCGACAGGAAAACCTTTGTTTTACACAGTCGAGAAGTCATTGTGCTAAGGCCTCACATGCTGAGGCGTTGAATAGAATGTAGATGCTAGTTTACGGAAACAAGTATCAACAATATGTTTGTATCTCCATACTTATATTTCTTCTCTTATAAAAAACAGAGTTGGTGATGATGGTACGCGTGCCATCTTGCAATATAGACCGTCCGATCTATATCTGACTGATGGAAATTAAACTAAAAGATACCCGCACCCCTCTCCACATTTGCAGACAAGGCCTTCCCTCGTCCATCCTTATCTCCAACAACCTCATTGTTGAGCAATTAAGAAAGGAAGCCTGTGGAACAAACTGGCCTGGTGGCCGCTGCCGGCGTCGTCAATCCCCATGCCTCCGCTCAGTCCGACCACCAATCACCACCACGCCCCACTCCTCTTCACCTTATATCCTATTTCTCGAGATATCATTAGTTTTTACACATGGGATTACTCCCGCATGGGTCAATCACAATGAGTGTTTTTACAAAAAAATGCATCTTGATGTTCCGTGCAATGCACGGATCTTGCTAGTACTCCTACAGAAGACTAAGTTGGTGATGATGGTGTGTCTGCCATCCGTCGTTTGTGAACATTAGATCTACATCTAACGACTGTGAGGTAAGTTGTTGCCTTTTCTCACAAACATCCCACTTGTCTACCAATTTGCAGAAAACCCCATAATTAGTATCTTAAAGCCAACCACATCCCTCCCTGACCTCACCAAAACAGCCCAAGGAATATAATCTAATTGAAACATAATATATCTCTAGTGATATATGTATATCAAAATTAGAGTGTTTTGTATCAAGTTTGTGAATAAGTATTATTCTAATTATGATTCGTTGCAACGCACATGAACATTGCTAGTATTTCCAACCATGCAATTTTTTTCCCTAGTATTCCATAGTTTCGAGTTTTCCATCAAGATATTAGTCACTCATGGTTGATATTTACTTTCAATCATGTACACATATGTACTATGTAACTAGCCTTGCTTATTGGGTTCCAAAGCTTAACTTCACTCCTACTTACAATATGTAGAGTATTTAACAAAAAACTACCACTTTCAACCAGCCCTAGGAAGAATCTATTGTACAAAAAATAGCAAAAACATACCCAAAATTTCTTAATCCATGCCAAAAACTACTACCTACCGATTAGGTTAGTTTAAACCCATTTATGACAGGGTTGGCCCACACGTCCGTGCTGACGAGGCAGCTTAAACCAACACATTTTGTTTGACCATTGACACGAGGGACCCACATCTGACCTTCTATCCTGTTATTCCCCCTCAAATCATTTTTTTTCCTGAACATTACTTCAAACAGTACTGATGCGTGTTCGTCGGTGGCGCCGGCGATGAGCGAGTTGGCCGCCGCTCCGCCGGACGGGCCGGACGCTGCGCTAGCCTCCGCACAGGTTGGTAGGCTAGCCCGAGCGTGACTCACGAGCGAGCAAGCCGCTACGCTGGCCTTCACTCGAGCCATATGGCTGGCCTTAGCGCGGCGCGCGCGAGCAAGCCGCCGCGCCGCCATGCCAATCTAGCTAGCAAACCTTGCAGACAAGCAGCCGGGCTGCCGCAAGATGGGCTCCACACCACCGGTGGTTTTGACCTCGCCTTCTGCCGGCAGCAGTAGCTACGTCCCACGGTCGAGGATGACTAGGTGGACGAGCCAGAGGTAGGAGGTCACTCGGGGATTTTTGTGCAGACTGACATGTAGGTCCCACAAGTCATAACGCCCGGTCGAATAGAAGGCGTTGACTTAATGGGCGACATGGGCCCTATTTGGATACTCTAAGTCAAAGGTTAGATTCGAACCCTGAACTAACTCTAACCAAAGTGGTGTTTGGATGGCAGGGTTAGATTGACAACAAATGTATCCAAACAGGGCCATGGGTTGAAACGTGCCTACAACGACACTTTGTAGAGTAGTCGTTTCTTGGTAGGGCTGGTTGGTAAGAGCATGTACAATGGTTGATAAGGTAGTCTTATCTTAAGCCTGCCACGTATGCAAGTGGTAGTAGTTTCTTGGCATTATTAGTGGTTTCTTGCCTTATTAGGGGTTTCTTGTAAGGAACAATGTACTACTAGCGACAAAAGGCGATCCTAGGTTGCGTTGTACTCCAACGAGTACTACTAGTGGTCGTGGGAGTGTATACCTCGTTTTGTGGGTTCGATCCCGGCCGAACGCACATCGGCCTTTTTTAAATAGTAACTTCGCTGCGAGTCAATATTTTACATGGGTAGTTTGAGTTTTGAAGTCAAATGGATGTGCGGCACCACAATTTGGGTGCACTGGATAGCCTAGCCACGTGAACGGGTTTTCCTTCCCAGCATCTCGTGGCTCGCGTGCTCGCCCTAGCCGCACCTCGCTTGCAGCTTCCTCATCAGCTAGTACTAGCATATTTAAACTAGCACCTCCCAACTAAGCCCGAGGAGCCGGAAAAGCCTGGCGGGGCATTGGGAACTGTATAATATAGCTCTGTACGTAAAGTGCTCTACTACTACTCTGTAGCTTGCGGCGTTGCATGCATGGACTTCACTCCATTATCGGCTCTACTATAAAAGAAATTCCTCTTGATGTGTTTTTTTTAACGGAGGCAAAAGCTTTGCTTCATCTCATTCATAAATAAGGAACTACTAACAAAGTTCGACGAGATCCATTACACCTCCACAAATGGAAGTGAAAAGCCTAGTCTCGCTGTATCAAATAACTCAAATGTTCTGCCCCCGCAGTAACTGTCGCTGATAAATAGGCTGCTAGTGTGTGCGTGAGAGGAGCGGCTGAGTAGGCCAGCTACGTGAGAGGAGCGGCTGAATAGAGCACCGAGAGTACCCACTAGGCCACTACGTAGGTGTACTTTCCCTGCATTGATAGTATAGCGATGGTTCTAGAGAACAATACGTAGTACCCTCCACTTCCAACTGTAGCTCCTTGGCCCTGAGATTCAAGAGTTCAAAACTGGTGCACTATACTAAAAGTACAGTACATCGCACTACTAGTTGAGAAAGTAGTACTAGTACTGCTACAATATGAGTACGTACTCCTCCGTCACATAATGTAAGATGTTTTTTGACACTAGTTGGCGTGTACAAAAAATAGCAAAAAAATACCCAAAATTTCTTAATCCACGCCAAAAACTACTAGCTAGTGCCAAAAATTTCTTACTAGTGCTATTATTTATAGTATACTGCAATACCATAACGTCACATAATGCTAGTACTAGTAGTAAATAATAGCGTCACCCCTTCGCTAAGGCACGATCTACAGTTGGAAGGGACGAGGCCCTACGGTTACTATCCTCTTATCTCCTCCTCGCCAGTTCCCCTCCCCCCGAAGAGAAGGCAGTTCGTCGCTACTCCCATGGATTCGCCAGGCAGTTCTCCTCCTCATCCGGGCTGGGAGACCTTGGACGATGATCCTTTGGGAGAAATTGCACACCGCTCCGACGTCCTCACCGCCGCAAGACTCGGTGCTTCTGATACGTCTCCATCGTATCTATAATTTTTCATTGTTCCATGCCAATATTCTACAACTTCATATACTTTTGGCACTTTTTATACTATTTTTGGGACTAACATATTGATCCAGTGCCCAGTGCCAGTTCCTGTTTGTTGCATGTTTTTTGTTCCGCAGTAAATCCATATCAAACAGAGTCCAAACGGGATAAAAACTGACGGAGATTTTTTGAAATATATGTGATTTTTGGGAAGAAAAATCCACGCGAGACGATGCCCGAGGGGGCCACGAGGCAGGGGGCACGCCCCAGGGGGGCAGGCGCTCCGTGGGCCCTCGTGGCCACCCCGTAAGGGGTTGATGCCCTTCTTTAGCTGCAAGAAAGCTAATATCCGGATAGATATCGTGTTAAAATTTTAGCCCAATCGGAGTTACGGATCTCCGGGAATATAAGAAACGGTGAAAGGGTAGAATCTGAGAACGCAGAAACAAATAGAGACAGAGAGACATATCCAATCTCGGAGGGGCTCTCTCCCCTACCATGCCATGGAGGACAAGGACCAGAGGGGAAACCCTTCTCCCATCTAGGGAGGAAGTCAAGGAAGAAGAAGAAGGGTCCCCCTCTCCCCTTCTCTTCCGGTGGCGCCGGAACGCTGCCATGGTCACCATCATCATCACCGCAATCTTCACCAAGAACTTCACCGCCATCATCACCAACTCTTCCCCCCTCTATGCAGCGGTGTAACCCCTCTCTTACCCGCTATAATCTATACTTAAACATGGTGCTCAACGCTATATATTATTTCCCAATGATGTATGGCTATTTTATGATGTTTGAGTAGATTCGTTTTGTCATATGGGTTAATTCATGATCAAGATTGGTTTGAGTTGCATGTTTTATTATTGGTGTTGTCCTATGGTTCTCTCCGTGTCGCGCAAGCATGAGGGATTCCCGCTGTAGGGTTTGCAATATGTTCATGATTTGCTTAAGGTGGGTGGCGTGAGTGACAGAAGCACAGACCCGAGTAAGTAGGTTGTTTGCGTATGGGATAAAGAGGACTTGATACTTTAATGCTATGGTTGGGTTTTACCTTAATGATCTTTAGTAGTTGCGGATGCTTGCTATAGTTCCAATCATAAGTGCATATGATCCAAGTAGAGAAAGTATGTTAGCCTATGCCTCTCCCTCAAATAAAATTGCAATAATGATTACCAGTCTAGTTATCGATTGCCTAGAGACAAATAACTTTCTCATAACAAAAAGCTCTTTACTAAAACTAACTTAGTTGTGTCTTTATCTAAACAGCCCCTACTTTTTATTTACATTCTCTTTATTACCTTGCAACCCTATCCAACAACACCTACAAAATACTTCTAGTTTCATACTTGTTCTAGGTAAAGCGAACATCAAGCGTGCGTAGAGTTGTATCGGTGGTCGATAGAACTTGAGGGAATATTTGTTCTGCCTTTAGCTCCTCGTTGGGTTCGACACTCTTACTTATCGAAAACTGTTGTGATCCCCTATACTTGTGGGTTATCAAGATCTTTTTTTGGTGCCGTTGCCAGGGAGCCATAACGCGGGGTGAATATTCTTGTGTGTGCTTGTTTGCTTTATCACTAAGTAATTTTTATTTGCTGTTCTAAGTTGTTCTTTATCTTTAGTTATGGATATGGAACACGAAATACCAAAAAAATTAGGTGTACCTGCTACTCATGGAGATGGGGAACCTCCTAAAACCATCGATGCTCATTATGTGAAAGATATCATGTATTACTTTGATAATCGTGAGATAACCCCATTCAATTATATAATGGGAGACACGTTGGATCAACGTGAATACTTTAGGGATTATTGCTTGACACAAAAAGGGAAACTATTATGGGATCAAATTTATATGTTGTATTGATATGCTAGGCAACTATGCTTGAGATATGATTATACTTGTTGCTCTAGGATGAAGGCTCCACACCTTCCCTTTTCATGCAAATTTAATGATGATAAAACCTTGGCTTCTTATGCTAATGGTATATATGATTACTATGATGTGGAACAAATAGAAGAATTTGTTGCTTTTATGGGTGCTTATGAAATTGAATCTTTGTTTAAAGAGTGTGAAAATTTTGATGATTCAATTTATAGACCTGAAAATTTAGCTATCCTTAAATATTGCTATGAGAATTATGAATTCAATTCCGATATTGATGATTTTATTGAGAGAGTCTCCGCTGTCCAAGAAGAGACTAATATTTTGCAGGAGTCTATGGAAGAAGAAATTGATGAAACTGTGAGCTCATTGAATGAAAAAGATGATGAGGAGAGCGAAGAACAAAAGGAGGAAGAGCGAATTAGCTACCCGTTTCCACCTTCTAATGAGAGTAACTCTTCAACTCATACATTGTTTAATTTCCCTTCGTGCTTACCGAAGGATGATTTCTATGATGGTTGTTATGATCCCGTTGATTCTCTTGAAATATCCCTTTTTGATGATGCTTGCTATGCTTGTGGCCAAGATGCCAATATGAATTATGCTTATGGAGATGAACTATCTATAGTTCCTTATGTTAAACATGAAATTGTTGCTATTGCACCCACACATGATAGTCCTATTATCTTTTTGAATTCTCCCAACTACACTATATCAGAGAAGTTTACCCTTATTAAGGATTATATTGATGGGTTGCGTTTTACTATTACACATGATGATTTTGATGAATATAATATGCATGTGCTTGCTGCTCCTACTTGCAATTATTATGAGAGAGGAACTACATTTCCGCCTCTTTATGTTTCCAACACGAAAAAGTTGCAAGAAACTGTTTATACTATGCATTGGCCTTTACTTTGTGTGCATTAATTGTTCTTTTATGACATGCCGATGCATAGTAAGAGAGTTAGACTTCGTCATTACATGATATATGTTACTTCGTGCTCACTACTAAACTACAAATCATTGTTAATTAAAATTGGCTTTGATATACTTTGGGATCCGGGTGGATTCATTACTTGAGCACTATATGCCTAGCTTAATGGCTTTAAAGAAAGCACTGCCAGGGAGACAACCCGGAAGTTTTAGAGAGTCATTTATTTCTGTCGAGTGATTTTATATAGTTTAAAAACAAAAAACAAAATAAATAGGGGAACCCAAAAAATTTCAAAAAGAAAAGTGAAAGTGAGATAGACGAGCATTGTAAAAGTGGGGGACGTCCTTGAACTTTGTTCATGCCCTTGGAAACTTTGTGAATCTTAATTATAGAAACTTTTCAATAAAAATAATTATCCCCTTGTACAATTCCATTGTATTATAAAAATAATGTGCCAAGGTTTGCCTTTAGGATGTTTATAATGCTTGTTGGTTCGTACGGTGTAGGACAGAAACTTTGGCTGTAGTGCGTGATTTTACATTTTTTGCTGGATTGACAAATGGTTCTGATTCTTTTTCACTGTCTTTCTATACAAATTTTTTATTTTTCCTAATTTTGGTAGAATTTTTGGAGTACCATAGGTATGGTGAATGTTCAGATTATTACAGACTGTTCTGTTTTAGACAGATTCTGTTTTTAATGCATAGTTTGCTTGTTTTGATGAAACTATCGATTTATATCAGTGGATTAAGCCATGGAAAAGTTATATTACAGTAGCTAAAATGCAAAAAAAATATTAATTGGTTTGCAACAGTACTTAGAGTAGTGATTTTCCTTATTATACTAACGGATCTTACCGAGCTTTCTGTTGAGTTTTGTGTGGATGAAGTGTTCGAAGATCGAGGAGGTCTCCATGTGAGAAGAAGGAAGAGAGGCAAGAGATCAATATTGGGGATGCCCTAGGCACCCGAAGTAAATATTAAAGGAGACTCAAGCGTCTAAGCTTGGGGATTCCTCGGAAGGCATCCCATCTTTCTTCAACAAGTATCGGTATGTTTTCGGATTCGTTTCGTTCATGCGATATGTGCAATCTTGGAGCGTCTTTCACATTTAGTTTTAATTTTTCTTTTATTCACCATGCTGGTATGAGATGTTCCTTGGTTGATTTATAGAATGCTCATTTCACTTCATTTATATCTTTTGAGTATGGCTTTATAGAATGCTTCATGTGCTTCACTTATATCATTTGAAGTTTGGATTGCGTGTTTCTCTTTACATAGAAAACCGCCATTTGTAGAATGCTCTTTTGCTTCACTTATATTTGTTAGAGTGTGGGCATGTCTTTTTTAGAAAGAGTTAAACTCTCTTTCTTCACTTATAGCTATTTAGAGAGATGACAGGAACTGGTCATTCACATGGTTAGTCATAAAATTCTACATAAAACTTGTAGATCACTGAATATGATATGTTTGATTCCTTGCAATAGTTTTGCGATATAAAGATGGTGATATTAGAGTCATGCTAGTGGGTAGTTGTGGATTGTAGAAATACTTGTGTTGAAGTTTGTGATTCCCGTAGCATGCACGTATGGTGAACCGTTATGTGATGAAGTCGGAGCATGATTTATTTATTGATTGTCTTCCTTATGAGTGGCGGTCAGGGATGAGCGATGGTCTTTTCCTACCAATCTATCCCCCTAGGAGCATGCGTGTAGTACTTTGTTTCGATAGCTAATAGACTTTTGCAATAAGTATGTGAGTTCTTTATGACTAATGTTGAATCCATGGATTATACGCACTCTCACCCTTCCACCATTGCTAGCCTCTCTAGTATCGCGCAACTTTCGCCGGTACCTTTAACCCACCATATACCTTCCTCAAAACAGCCACCATACCTACCTATCATGGCATTTCCATAGCCATTCCGATATATATTGCCATGCAACTTCCATCATCATCATATACATGACTTGAGCATTCATTGTCATATTGCTTTGCATGATCGTAAGATAGCTAGCATGATGTTTTCATGGCTTGTCCGTTTTTTGATGTCATTGCTACACTAGATCATTGCACATCCTAGTACATAGCCGGAGGCATTCATATAGAGTCATATTTTGTTCTAGTATCGAGTTGTAATATTGAGTTGTAAGTAAATAAAAGTGTGATAATCATCATTATTAGAGCATTGCCCTAGTGAGGAAAGGATGATGGAGACTATGATTCCCCCACAAGTCGGGATGAGACTCTGGACGAATAAAAAAAATGAGAAAGGCCAAAAAAAGTAGAAGGCCCAAAAAATAAAAAAAATAATGAGAGAAAAAGAGAGAAGGGGCAATGTTACTATCCTTTTACCACACTTGTGCTTCAAAGTAGCACCATGTTCTTCATATAGAGAGTCTCTTGAGTTATCACTTTCATATACTAGTGGGAGTTTTCATTATAGAACTTGGCTTGTATATTCCGATGATGGGCTTCCTCAAACGCCCGAGGTCTTCATGAGCAAGCAAGTTGGATGCACACCCACTTAGTTTCAGTTTGAGCTTTCATACACTTATAGCTCTAGTGCATTCGTTGCGTGGCAATCCCTACTCTCTCACATTGATATCTATTGATGGGCATCTCCATAGCCCATTGATATGCCTAGTTGATGTGAGACTATCTTCTCCTTTTTGTCTTCTCCACAACCACCATTCTATTCCACCTATAGTGCTATGTCCATGGCTCACGCTCATGTATTGCTTGAAAGTTGAAAAGGTTTGAGAACGTCAAAAGTATGAAACAATTTCTTGGCTTGTCATCGGGGTTGTGCATGATGTGAATATTTTGTGTGGTGAAGATGGAGCATAGCCAGACTATATGATTTTGTAGGGATAACTTTCTTTGGCCATGTTATTTTGAAAATACATGATTGCTTTATTAGTAGGCTCGAAGTATTATTGTTTTTATGTCAAATGATAGACTATTGCTTTGAATCACTCGTATCTTAATATTCATGCCATGATTAAATTACATGATCAAGATTATGCTTGGTAGCATTGCACATCAAAAATTATCTTTTTTATCATTTACCTACTCGAGGACGAGCAGGAATTAAGCTTGGGGATGCTGATACGTCTCCGTCGTATCTATAATTTTTTATTGTTCCATGCCAATATTCTACAACTTTCATATACTTTTGGCAACTTTTTATACTATTTTTGGGACTAACATATTGATCTAGTGCCCAGTGCCAGTTCCTGTTTGTTGCATGTTTTCTGTTTCACAGAAAATCCATATCAAACGGAGTCCAAACGGGATAAAAACTGACGGAGATTTTTTTTGGAATTTATGTGTTTTTCGGGAAAAAAATCCACGCGAGACAATGCCCGAGGGGGACACGAGGCAGGGGCGTGCCCTGGGCCCTCGTGGCCACCCCTTGGCGGTTGATGCCATTCTTTCTCCTCAAGAAAGCTAATATCCGGATAGAGATCGTGTTAAAATTTCAGCCCAATCGGAGTTACGGATCTCCGGGAATATAAGAAACGGTGAAAGGGTAGAATCTGAGAACGCAGAAACAGAGAGAGACAGAGAGACAGATCCAATCTCGGAGGGGCTCTCACCCCTCCCATGCCATGGAGGCCAAGGACCAGAGGGGAAACCATTCTCACATCTAGGGAGGAGGTCAAGGAAGAAGAAGAAGGGGGCCCCCTCTCCCCTTCTCTTCCGGTGGCGCTGGAACACTGCCGTGGCCACCATCATCATCATCATCATCACTATCTTCAACAACAACTTTACCGCCATCATCACCAACTCTTCCCCCCTCTATGTAGCAGTGTAACCCCTCTCTTACCCGCTGTAATCTCTACTTAAACATGGTGCTCAATGCTATATATTATTTCCCAATGATGTATGGCTATCCTATGATGTTTGAGTAGATCCGTTTTGTCCTATGGGTTAATTGATGATCAAGATTGGGTTGAGTTGCATATTTTATTATTGGTGCTGTCCTATGGTTCTCTCTGTGCTTGCAAGCATGAGAGATTCCTGCTGTAGGGTTCGCAATATGTTCATGATTTGCTTATGGTGGGTGGCGTGAGTGACAGAAGCACAGACCCGAGTAAGTAGGTTGTTTGCGTATGGGATAAAGAGGACTTGATACTTTAATGCTATGGTTGGGTTTTACCTTAATGATCTTTAGTAGTTGCGGATGCTTGCTAGAGTTCCAATCATAAGTGCATATGATCCAAGTAGAGAAAGTATGTTAACTTATGCCTCTCCCTCAAATAAAATTGCAATAATGATTACCGGTCTAGTTATCGATTGCCTAGGGACAAATAAATTTCTCGTAAGAAAAAGCTCTTTACTAAAACTAACTTAGTTGTGTCTTTATCTAAACAGCCCCTACTTTTTATTTACATGCTCTTTATTACCTTGCAACCCTATCCAACAACACCTACAAAATACTTATAGTTTCATACTTGTTCTAGGTAAAGTGAACGTCAAGCGTGCGTAGAGTTGTATCGGTGGTCGATAGAACTTGAGGGAATATTTGTTCTGCCTTTAGCTCCTCGTTGGGTTCGACACTCTTACTTATCAAAAACTGTTGCGATCCCCTACACTTGTGGGTTATCAGCTTCCTGCACCAACTTTTTCAAGACGGTGGTTAGAAAGGCTTGGGAAAAGGCCATGCTTGTTGGTCTTCCATGCGTCCTCAAGGAGAAGGTTCTTCTATGGGAAAATCCTTCGAATAGTCCACCGCTCCCTGGCCATGGTTGCACGTTGACTCCGCTAGAGTTACCGACATTGAGAGGTAGTCAGATTTTGTTCGATGAGCAGGTCAGTAATGGAGTTCGATCATGTAGTACTTAGTTATTCCATTTCCATCCCATAATTTCTCCGCTGCCCACCGTCTTATATATAGGTCTGGGTCGGTGCCAACAAAGATTGGCTTGCATACCTCCGGCCGGATACCACCATCATTTTGCACAACATCCACAGCAGTGCGGCCGTTCGGGTAGATCCCTTCTCCACCATTGGGATCGGCCTTCCGGACTGGCTGGGCTTGAATACGTATGATGATGCCTACATGAGATTGAAGAAGATAGCAATTGCGGACCCACCTAAAAAGCAACGCGGCTACGACGATTACTATCTCATCGCAGTGTTTGACATAAGGATTGCCATCAATGCAAGAGGCAGTAATGGCAGAGGTTGGCGCATGCTGGCGGTGGTAGATTTGTACCCCTACACGTTCGAAGACGCCATGCGCCATCTAGGCCGCATCTTCGCGGTGACAAGCCAGGGGACTTGTTTCATCTGGTTGCCATCCTACGGTACGGGAGATTACAAACGGAATGCACAAACCATCATTTGCATCCCTAACGGCACTCCATTATTTTGCAGGGACCAGTCATCCCGCGATCAAAATAAGATCGCTGATCCTGGATGTGCATTTGCATCTGCAATTCGGTCGAACCTGGAACCTTGTAGCTGACTTTGGCATATCGGGATCAACTATCTTAGCAGTCGTTACCCATGGTACCACTGATGTGCAACATGGTCACACAATCTACCACGATCAGACCGTCACTATCTACCCAGGTATTCCATTTTTTGAACCCTCTCACCTTCTCTTTCGTTGTTGTACTAGTACTCTACTTATGTACTAGTAGGAGTACTTTTTACCTTGGACGACGTGTATAGCTAGCTAGGCCCTTGACGACGTGTATTTTACTTCCTCTATTCCGGAGTAGTACTATTTGCTGCACAGTATTACTGACCGCCATATTTGAGCACAACATTATTATGCATGGACCTTGACTATGTACGTCACCATGTGTCCAGATCTGAGATGCCGCGTGTACCAGATGAACGGCGCCGAGTTCGACCCCCGTGATGCTGCATGGGTGCCGAGGAACACTCTTGGAGAGTACTCGCTTCTCCTTGGGGACAACTACCCCATTGTGAAGCGGATGCCACCTTCCGTGCATGACACAGAAGGCTTGCCGTTCATGAAGCATGGTTGTGTCTTCTGTGCGCACCGCCGGATGAACGACATGCTGGGACACACTATTCCTGATTTATGCCGCTTCAGCTTGGATGAGTCTCCATCGTGTGGAACCGGACTAGAAAGCTGCAACAATGATTCCCGTTGCCCACCGCTATGGATCGTGCCATCCATGAAGAACACCTAGGACTGGAACCTGGAGGAGGACATGTAGCCCATCTATAACGTGTAAGTGGAGTACGGTAAATTGTGAACGGTAGCGCTATGAATATATGTAGACTAGTCGTGCACAAATTAATCACATGAATTGGAGATGAACTTGTGTGGCATACTGGCATTTGTCCTTTAGAATTTATTACTAGTAAATGTGTTATGTGTATGTGCAACTTGTGTGGTTGTTGCACGGGCTCCAACTTGCTCTTTGAGAAAAAAGGTGGCACAACTTTGGATATACGTGATGTGGCGACATCATACAGTACCATCATTCTCTATAGTTGTAGTACGCTCCTACTAGGAAGACAATACGACAACTCCTATAAAACCTTGCGCTTGGCTCTTTGCCTCTTCGGGAGGTTCAACAGTTCGTACTCGTGTGAACCTTGCACTTGGCTCTTCGCCTCTTCGGAAGGTCCAACAATGATGATACTACAATACACATTATGCTTCTGGCAATCTGACACCGATTGAACTGCTCCACGTCCACTGTGAGGGCGAGGGAGAGGGAGAGGGCGTTGTAGTCAAAACCCTCTCCTCGTCCTGCGAACCACCGCGCGCGTGGGCAAGTGAGAGGCGTAGTAAGCAAGCTTCTCCTCGTTCGGCGATTTGACGAGACACATCAAAGCAGTACTAGTACTAGTCCATACTGCGTCCTTTCCGGTTAATATGGCTTAATTTGAAACGAGAAAAATACACTAGCGATCAACGTATGTAACAATACGCTCTTTACGGTCACTATATATAGTTTTGCGGTGATTATACGATCACTAGAGCACCGTATTGCACCCTACTGACCGGCCACATAGTCGACGTGGCACTTTGTTGACTGGTTATATTGTCACCTGGTTTCTGGGTCCCACCTGTCAGTTGGCAGAGCAAAGAAATCAGCTAAAAAACAAAGAGTGTAGTACATCTACACTTCCAATGCATTTAGCCTTTAATCTAAATCGATATTGATTGACTAATGCACCAACTTGTGCTCTAGGTATAGGCTACATGTCTATCCTTAATTACAGCATGCAACGACCTTCATTTAGTCTTCTTCTCTCAATGGTCGCATGCACACATAAGTCTGCTACTTTTGCGCGTTAATTATGCCCTGGTCAATGTGTAAATCTCTAAATGTATAGTGTTTCACGGACGTAGGGAGTAGGTTGAGCACTTGAGCGTGAGCGCGTGTGTTGCGTCGTGTGCTGTGTGCCGCATGGGTGTGTGAGTGTTGCGTGCGTCCATGTGTATGTGTGAGTGTTGCATGTTGCATGCATGCATGCATGCATGGGGTTTACTCCCTCCCATTGACATGTTCATATTTCAAGCTTCCTCTGTTCCCTCCATATGATGATACTCCCTCTGTTCCCAAATACGGAGTAAAATCCTCCCTCTGTTCCCAAATACAAAGTATTTGTCTTTCTAAAGATTTCAACAAGTGACTACGTACAGAGCAAAATGAGTGAAGTGAGCGTAGAGGCATAGGGATAATGTAGAAAGGAAGTCTTCGCGATCCATTATTCCCCATCTCGGTCAGAGAGAAATATTCAACTAGTCTTCGCAGTGAAGTGACAATACATGCTGCAGCAGATGGGACACTTAATTAATAAGCTGAACCAATGTGTTGGTGTTACTAAATCAGCCTTACCCAGTACTGCCATCATGTTTGCCAGTAGAGCATGCTTCTGTCCTCCATTAACTGACATATGGGCCCTCTTCTGGTAGACACATATGTCATCGGTGTAACTATTTACACTCCGAAGGACGATATATCCTGGTAGTAGTAGTAGTAGAATTGAGATTTAATGCACTTCCTTCCCCGTCTTCCACTCTTCTTCCTCCTCTCTTCTTCTTCCTCCTCTCTTCCCCATCGTCGGCCGCACACCATTTCCCCCCGCTCTCTGCTCGCCCGCCCGCGCTATCTTCCTTGGTAGCTTGCACACACCATATCCCCCTGCTCACTGCTCGGCCACACGAGGAGAAGCTTCTTCGCCCGCCCAAATCCACTTCCCTGCTGGCTCGCAGGCACTGAAAACCCCAATGGTAGAACCGACTGACACGCAGAGCCGCGATTGGAACTCCATCCCCGATGTTCTCTTGGAGCAGATCTATAATCGTATGGACCTACTCAGCACCGTCTGTCTGGCCGCATGCTCGGTGTCTTTGTACCGTCTACTCGTCTGCAACCGGCCGGCTCTTTTTAAGACACCCTGCTTGCTGATGCCCGATCCTCGCAGGTAGCCCAGACACTGATTTGACGATCCTACGGAGGTTGCCGTGGTGCCCCTCGTCATGCTACCAGTACCCGTCCACCTGTCCTTCATGCACGGCCACTACTGGGCGGGCATGAAGGCCAACTGGATCATCCTCATCCACCAATCCGGTAGTCCATGACGTCTCGTGGATATCTACACCCAGCGAGAGATCACCCTTCCATCTTTGGATACCGCCGCCATCGAGCCTCGCGGCCCGCCGGACACTCCTGCCTACTACGCACGAGACGAGTCGAGCTTTTGGCTCGACCTCGGTTTGCTGAAGGTTGTAATCTGCGAAGTGCCCACACCATCAGAAGACTACATGGATTACAAGCTCATTGCCGTGTTCAACATGGGATTAGTCTATCTGGAATCCGGTCGCCATACATGGTTATGGCTCATCGTCAATCCTCTTTACCCAACACTTCTGTCTGATACTATAGTGCACGATGGCATCGTTTATGCGGTCGACGCACATATTGGCTGCCTATACTGGTGGAATCTATCGTCGTGTAATTGTTCTATCTCATCTCATCTTTACCTTAAGAATACAACTGCCTATTCATTGTTACAAATTTAGAATATAGTATGTCTATAACCACATCATTGCTCTATGTTCCTCTCATTTCCTAGATTTTTATGACCACACATGTTATTGTTAGAGTTGATATAAGAACAATTGGTATCTAATGATTGTTAGAATAGATATTATGAGTATAACCTCATGATTGCTATATGTTACTCTCATTTCCAGGATTTTTATAACAACGCGTGTTATTGCTTAGAGTTGTGATAACTGTAGTAAGTGCTATGGTAGAATATGAGTAGGCCCTGTCATATCTGTTTTCCTCTCATTGTTACATGATGTTTGAACCATGATATATTGCTAGAATATGAAAGCCATTGGCTTATTTTTTTAACTTGGGGTATGATTATGACCATGGCACTGCAATTCTTTATCTATGATATGTGTCACTGTTATAATAATCTTAATTCCACACATACTCTGAACATGATTGTTTATTTTTGTCCTTTTGGTCTCCAATTTGAATTGTTGCAGCAGACGCAAATGCACTGGCCTTCATGATTCTAGGACCTGGAATCATACCAGTCGATGGGTGGTGGTTTATCGCTCGTTCAGCTGATGGTGGTCATTTGATGCTCATTTGCACGTACCAAATTGACCAAATCATTTCATCAAACCACATGCAGTACAATGCCTAGGGCGTTCATGACATTGATGGCTATGGCTGCTTCGTGTTCGAGAAAGATCCCAGCACCGTTGGGCCAGGCGTATTCAACTGGAGGCGGGTTTACAGCCTCGGCAACCACTCCATGTTCCTCTGGCTCAATTATCCGATCATCCAACCAATCATCGGTCATATCACCGGCGATGATTACCATGCTATGCAACTTCCATTCGCCAGGGGGGACTGTGTTTACACATCATACCATGGGTTTGATGAATCACCATATCCAAAGATTCGTCAACACAGCTTGTTGCCAGATAATCTTTAGTGTGTGAAAGGCATCAAGCTTCCATGCGATGGATGG
Source organism: Triticum urartu (assembly GCF_003073215.2). Taxonomy (NCBI): domain Eukaryota; kingdom Viridiplantae; phylum Streptophyta; class Magnoliopsida; order Poales; family Poaceae; genus Triticum; species Triticum urartu. The sequence continues at coordinate 142,386,504 of NC_053023.1, forward strand.
CTTTTGCAAACCCGACATGCGGCAATGTGGTTCATGCCAACAACAAATATGCACAACTTGATTCGTACTGATATGTAGACTGAGTCATGTATTCTGCTGCTGTAGCACGACCCCTTTTTGTTGGATATTATGTACTGTTGTTAGTTTGAAGCACTCCTCTGGTTTGAAGGATAGATACCTTTCTGGGATCAAGTGCATCCTATCTCACCTGCGCAGGATGTACTGATAATGATGATGGAGATGTTGTGCAGTATATATATATATATATATATATGTGTGTGTGTGTGTGTGTGTATATATCACTTAGGCTTCAAGTGCGTACTTGTTAGTTAAACCTATGGTTAAAATGTGACACTAAATACGACTAGTAAGTAGTACAATAGCAGTACTAGTATACGTCGGTCAAATTATTCATCATGTCCACACATTGAATTGACGCGACAACACGCTGAGCGTGAGGTGACACAAGAATCCCGGTAGCGTGTTCGGGTATTCTGGACTTCAGATTTGAAGTACCACTTATATGTCGAAATCTTTCATCATTCACTTAAAATAGTCGACTAATCATACATTGAGTACCATATAACTGGAATTAACCCATGCAAGTTGAGGAAGGATTGGCCGGTGCTGCCGGCTGGCGTCAAGTTCGATCCCACGGATCAAGAGCTGATCAAGCACCTTGAGGCCAAAGTTTGTGCTGACAGCGCGAGATCTCACCCTCTCATTGATTTGTTCATACCAACCATCGATAGTGAGCACGGCATATGCTACACCCATCCTAAGAAACTTCCAGGTAAGACACCGACCAGCCGTCTACTCGCACAAACATATTCCTTTGTTTATAGCTCTATTTTTCTTTTTAGACACAGACCTGGTGAAGCAATTCCAATTTGACAGTTAATAAAAAGTGAAACAAGTGACTGCAACATGCCAAAGATGTTATGAAAATGCCAACTATGTACACTAAAACCTGTATTCGACAATACTGCAGGTATCACACTGAGTGGCCTAAGCAAGCATTTCTTCCAGTGCAATTCCAGGGCGTTCCAAAGGGGCACATGGATGCGTCGCAAGATACAGTCGGAGTGTGGCATGCACGCGATGTGGCACAACACCGGCAATACCTTGCCGGTGATGGTCAATGGCCGGCCGACGGGCAGCAAAAAGGTTCTGGTGCTGCACACCAACAAGAACTTCGACCAGCAGAGGACCAACTGGGTGATGCACCAGTACCACCTCGGGGACCTGGAGCAAGAGAAGGAGTGGGAGCTGGTCCTCTGCAAGATTTTCTACTAGACGAACACTAGGGCCAGGAGTAAAAAGATTATAAGTTAGTTTGGTATTGGTACTTGTACTACCTTGTCGTCCGCAAGTTGGTATTATTGTTAACGATCTTTTGGTATGAACTTGGCATTTGCTTCCAACCATCATGCCGAGGGTCGACATGGATATAAAGCTGAATCATTTGTTTCGAAAGGAATTTTCAGGCACCTAATTTTTATTTGATGGGTAGCATAAGCACCTGCCGTTCGAATTCCCAGTTCTCCAAATTTTTCGAAACAAGTGCATGCTCTTATTATCACGATGAAAAAACAATATCCCTGCTGCATCCCAGTTATCAGTCTGTACTTGCAGAATTCTCTCGTTTATTGAGAACATATATTGTTTATTCAGGTCGAGCAAGTTTCAACTAGGATCTAGACTGCCCAGGCTTTGTTTACTGGCCTCTGGCCCGCCAGCGTTAGTTATATTTTGTCTTACAACATCCGCGGGCACTTTTTTACTAAATCAAACACACAACCCAGTTCTATTTTCCTCTTGAAACGCATGTCCTGCATCCGTTTTCTAATCTCTACCTATAGTTTTACTAGTTCATATACACGTATCATTATATTGAAAATACATAAAATTCCCTTTTCATATTTGCATCCTTATTTTTGTTGTTGTTTTCCCTCCCATCGCCGATTTTTTTACCACTGGTTTTCCCTTAAACCAACTCAATTGTCCCACGTCTTATTTGCTTACAAAAACAAAATGATTTTTTTGGCAAATCAATAAGTTCTTAAAAAAATTTATCATTTCGGGATTACAAAAGTTCGGACTCCACCAAAATATGCAAAATAAGGTTGAACTTTTTGACCATGGTCCTGGGCAGAAAATGGGCTGTAATAAATTACTTAAGAATTAGCAAATGGGATGCAAATTATTAAAAAATAGTAAATGGGCTCTATGTTGTCTGCCATAGATTTGGAGGCTGACTTGTGGGCCTACTAATTAAGTTCATGCATACACAAGGTTTATCAAAAAAGAAACTTAGTCAACAATCGACTCTACCAGCGTCACACCGTTAGATGTCAATCTAACGGCAATTGCGCTTCTTCAGTCTCTGACCTTCCTGCCCCAGCCGCCCAACCCGCCTCCCGTGGCCGGCTGTGCTACCGGGCAGGCCTCACGGCCCCATCATATACTCGCATCCCTGGCCTGTCTATCCCTCTACTCACCCACACCTCCTGTTATTTTCTAGCGACGGTAGACGAACCAGTCAACCCTCGTACTCTCCACCGCATGGGCAACCACTGCCGTGTCTTCCTCGGCTCCGTGTCGTTCCCTTCGTAGGCCTCACCGTCGTCCACCGCCCTGGTGCTCTCAGCGCAGCGTGGTCAACATGGTCAACGAACGACATCCATCGGAAGTGGATTGTACGTGGAGAGGCTGACAGCTGGGTCCATGGCTGCACACAAGGAAATTCCTCCTTATTACGCGCAAAATAATGATTCCTCCACCTGACATATGGGACCCGCCGGAAGGGCCTCTGTATTTCTCGAAAAAAACGTTCCCTCCGCTGACAGGTCGGACCCACCAACTATATCTTCGCACGCAAGGAAGTGCCTCCTTATTTGCACAAAAAAAATGGATACCCCCTGCCAGCTGGGACCCACCATAGTGGGAGGCTGGCTTGTGGGCCTACTAAGTTGACGGGGATGGAGGGCTTTGTCAACTTAGTCAATACCAATGATTCTAGCTCCAGTGACCGTACGATGTCCATCCAACGGCCTTAGTGCTTCTTCAACCTTTGGTCTTCTTACTCCAGCCGCCCAACGCAGTGCCGGTCGTGCCGCCTGCTCCTGCCTCCCGTGGCCGACTGTGCTGCCGCGGAGGCCTCACCGCCCCCATACCACTCCCACCAATGGCCAGGCCATCCCTCCACTCACCCACACCCCCTGTTATTCTACGGCGACGGCAGCCTCACACCGCAGCCGAACCAGTGAACCCTCGTACTCCTCTCCGCGTGGGCATCCATTGCCATGTCTTCCCCAGCTCCGCGTCGTCCCCTTCCTAGGCCTTGTCGTCGTCCACCGCCTTGGTGCTCTCGGCACGGCGTGGTCAATGTGGTCAACGACCGACTTCCATCGAAAGAGTACTGTACGTGGAGAGGCTGGCAGCTAGGTCCACGAACATAGCCTAGTTTTTTTGTGATTTGCCAAGTAAGTCGCTTTGTTAGGCCTATTGGGCTGCAAATCTTTCAATACGAGGAGAGCTTCATTCGGCTAGCCGAGAAAATGGCCTATCAGTAATGAGAAATGGGCTGTACATTTTCGAAACACATCAAACCGACAAAAATAATTATTCCTCCACTTGACAGGGGGGACCCACCGGACGGGCCATCGTATTTTGCATACAAGGAAGTGCCTGACAGTCGGGACCCACCTGGTCGAAGCATACGTAGCGTTGTCATTCTGGTCGCGAACATGTACATACATATTGGGCGATGTAGAGGTGCACACGTGTCGTAGTAGAGGCGCGCTAGTAGCATGTACACGTATGTACAGCAGCCAGTGTGCAAGAAAGAAAATACAGCCACGTACGTACATATGGGCAGGGTCTCGAACGCCTACTCGCGCATACGTACGGCCAGGGCTCGTGTACATGGCTGGGTCGGAGCGGAGAAACAACGTCGTCGTCGTGTTCATGGGGAGCCAATCGGCTGGGTCGGAACGGAACGTGTCGTCGTGTTCATCGGGAGGGCTTGGACGGAATAGCCGATGGAAACGAGGCCTGGCGTACCGCAGAATGGAGGAAACGGCCTTGTGTTCGACCAGCCACGTTCGAAACGGGATCCTGTTCATTGCGAGGGGTCTGGCATACTGCAAAACGGAGGAAACGGACCTCCTACGGTCGAAACGGGGGTCCTGTTGATCGGGAGGGGTGTGGCGTACCGCAAAATGGAGGAAACGGACTTGTGTTGGAGCGCTACGGTCAAAACGGGGGTCTTGTTCATCGGGATGGGTGTGGCGTACCGCAAAACGGGACTCCACGAGATACTGTTCATCTCCACCGTCGACCCCCTCTAGCCTCCACGGGCTACTATTCATCCAGCGCCGACCTCCTCCAGCCTCCACCTGCGACTGTTAATCCACGGGCTCTTGTTCATCCAGCCTCCACCGCGCGCTACTCCACCAGCTATTGTTCAACCAACCCTCTCCACGGGCTCCTGTTCAACCACCCCTCCACGAGTTACTGTTCATCCAGCCCTCCACCGTCTACTGTTCATCCTGCCCTCCACGGGGTGGTCCTATTCATCCAGCACTCCACGTGGTCCTGTTCATCCAGCCCCAACCGGCTCGATCGATCGGGGTCCTGTTCATCCAGAGGCAACACCACGGAGATCTGTTCATCCACCCCACCAGGAATTGTTCATCCAAACCCCCCAGCAATGCTCACTGTTCATCCAGAGGCAACACCACGGGGTCCTGTTCATCCACCCCACCAGGAACTGTTCATCCAAACCCCCCAGCAACACTCACTATTCATCCAGAGGCAGCGTCGATCGGCTTCAGTTAGCAGTAGTAGCGAAGGAATCGCTCGATCGGGTTCAATTAACAGCCATCGATCGATCGCTCGGGTTTAGTAATGCGTAGCCTGCAGTGCAATCACTCGGGTTCCGTTAGAGCCCAACGCCTCGCACCCATGCGCGTGCGTGTACGAGAGAAACGAACATCGCTCAGCCCCGACCACCCACCGTAACCGGGAACACCCCGATATTTTCCTCACCCTCGCTTCTACCACACTTTTTTCCATCATGGACGGCCCAAAGAATGTCATGCAGCCGCGTCTCCGGCCCACCCAGGATGAAAAGCCCATTTTCTGTCATGATTTTTTATCATAGAAGTAGGACCCCACCACAACTATGATGATACCGTGTTTTGTCACAATTATTGTCATAGAAGTGTCATAAGTATGACAGAAAAAATTTCGTTCGGCCCAAAATGTCACGGATGTGTCTTTTTTTGTAGTGGTGATAGTGTGTATAATCCATGGACTCAACATTAGTCATAAAGAACTCACATAATTATTGCAAAAATCTATAAGTCATCAAAACCAAGCACTACGCGCATGCTCCTAGGGGGATAGATGAAGGAAATATGCCCTAGAGGCAATAATAATGTTATAATTTTATTTCCTTATATCATGATAAATGTTTATTATTCATGCTAGAATTGTATTATCCGGAAACATAATACTTGTGTGAATACATAGACAAACTAAACTTCACTAGTATGCCTCTACTTGACTAGCTCGTTAATCAAAGATGGTTATGTTTCCTAACCATAGACATGTGTTGTCATTTGATTATCGGGATCACATTATTAGGAGAATGATGTGATTGACATGACCCATTCCATTAGCTTAGCACCCGATCGTTTAGTATGTTGCTATTGCTTTCTTCATGACTTATACATGTTCCTATGACTATGAGATTATGCAACTTCCATTTGCCGAAGGAACACTTTGTGTGCTACCAAACGTCACAACGTAACTGGGTGATTATAAAGGAGCTCTACAGGTGTCTCCAAAGGTAAATTTTGGGTTGGCGTATTTCGAGATTAGGATTTGTCACTCCGATTGTCGGAGAGGTATCTCTGGGCCCTCTCGGTAATGCACATCACATAAGCCTTGCAAGCATTGCAACTAATGAGTTAGTTGCAAGATGATGTATTACGAAACGAGTAAAGAGACTTGCCGGTAACGAGATTGAACTAGGTATTGAGATACCGACGATCGAATCTCGGGCAAGTAACATACCGATGACAAAGGGAACAACGTATGTTGTTATGCGGTCTGACCGATAAAGATCTTCGTAGAATATGTGGGAGCCAATATGAGCATCCAGGTTCCGCTATTGGTTATTGACCGGAGACATGTCTCGGTCATGTCTACATTGTTCTCGAACCCGTAGGGTCCGCACGCTTAAGGTTTCGATGACAGTTATATGAGTTTATGAGTTTTTGATGTACCGAAGTTAGTTCGTAGTCCCGGATTTGATCACGGACATGACAAGGAGTCTCGAAATGGCCGAGACATAAAGATTGATATATTGGACGGCTATATTCGGACACCGGAAGTGTTCCGGGTTATTTCGGAGAAAACAGGAGAGCCGGAGGGTTACCGGAACCCCCCCGGGAGAAGTAATGGGCCATATGGGCCTTAGTGGAAAGAGAGAGAGGGGCAGCCAGGGTGGGCCGCGCGCCTCCTCCCCCCTGGTCCGAATTGGACTAGGAGAGGGGAGGCGGCGCCCCCCTTTCCTTCTCCTTCCCCACTTCCTTCCCCCTCCTAGTAGGAATCCTACTCCTACTAGGAGGAGGACTCCTCCTTGGCGCGCCATAGGGCCGGCTGGCCTCCTCCCCTTGCTCCTTTATATACGGGGGTAGGGGGCACCCCTAGACACACAAGTTGATCCACGTGATCATTTTCTTAGCCGTGTGAGGTGCCCCCTTCCACCATAATTGTCGATAATATTGTAGTGGTGCTTAGGCGAAGCCCTGCGACAGTTGAACATCAAGATCGTCACCACGCCGTCGTGCTGACGGAACTCTTCCCCGACACTTTGCTGGATCGGAGTTCGGGGATCGTCATCGAGTTGAACGTGTGCTAGAACTCGGAGGTGCCGTACGTTCGGTGCTTGGATTGGTCGGATCGTGAAGACGTACGACTACTTCCTCTACGTTGTGTCAACACTTCCGTTGCCGGTCTACGAGGGTACGTAGACAACACTCTCCCCTCTCGTTGCTATGCATCACCATGATCTTGTGTGTGCGTAGGAATTTTTTTGAAATTACTACGTTCCCCAACAGTGGCATCCGAGCCTGGTTTTATGTGTTGATGTTATATGCACGAGTAGAACACAAGTGAGTTGTGGGCGATATAAGTCATACTTCTTACCAGCATGTCATACTTTGGTTCGGCCGAGTGTGGCTACGCCCGGTCCTTGCGAAGGTTAAAACAGCACCAACTTGACAAACTATCGCTGGGGTTTTTGATGCGTAGGTAAGACCGGTTCTTTCTAAGCCCATAGCAGCCCCATAAAACTTGCAACAACAAAGTAGAGGACATTTAACTTGTTTTTGTAGGGCATGTTGTGATGTGATATGGTCAAGACGTGATGAGATATAAATTGTTGTATAAGATAATCATGTTTTGTTACAGTTATCGACAACTGACAGGAGCCTTATGGTTGTCTCTTTATTGCATAAGATGCAAGCGCCATATAATTGCTTTACTTTATCGCTATGTGATAGCAATAGTTGCAAAAGCAATAGTTGGCGAGACAACCATGTGATGACACGTTGATAAAGATCAAGATGATGGAGATCATGGTGTCATGCCGGCGACGATGGAGATCATGACGGTACTTTGGAGATGGAGATCAAAGGCACAAGATGATGATGACCATATCATGTCACATATTTTGATTGCATGTGATGTTTATCTTTTATACATCTTATTTTTGCTTAGTTTGATGGTAGCATTTTAAGATGATCTCTCACTAATTATCAAGAAGTGTTCTCCCTGAGTATGCACCGTTGCGAAAGTTCTTTGTGCTGAGACACCACATGATGATCGGGTGTGATAGGCTCTACGTTCAAATACAACGGGTGCAAAATAGTTGCACACGCGGAATACTCAGGTTATACTTGACGAGCCAAGCATATACAGATATGGCCTCGGAACACGGAGATCGAAAGGTCGAGCGTGAATCATATAGTAGATATGATCAACATAGTGATGTTCACCAATGAAACTACTCCATCTCACGTGATGATCGGACATGGTTTAGTTGATTTGGATCACGTGATCACTTAGAGGATTAGAGGGATGTCTATCTAAGTGGGAGTTCTTAAGTAATATGATTAATTGAACTTAAATTTATCATGAACTTAGTCCTGGTAGTATTTTGCAAATCATGTTGTAGATCAATAGCTCGCGTTGTTGCTTCCCTGTGTTTATTTTGATATGTTCCTAGAGAAAATTGTGTTGAAAGATGTTAGTAGAAATGATGCGGATTGGATCCGTGATCTGAGGTTTATCCTCATTGCTGCACAGAAGAATTATGTCCTTGATGCACCGCTAAGTGATAGACCTATTGCAGGAGCAGATGCAGACGTTATGAACGTTTGGCTAGCTAAATATGATGACTACTTGATAGTTTAGTGCACCATGCTTAACGGCTTAGAATCGGGACTTCAAAGACGTTTTGAACGTCATGGACCATATGAGATGTTCCAGGAGTTGAATTTAATATTTCAAGCAAATACCCGAGTTGAGAGATATGAAGTCTCCAACAAGTTCTATAGCTAAAAGATGGAGGAGAGTCGCTCAACTAGTGAGCATGTGCTCAGATTGTCTGGGTACTACAATCGCTTGAATCAAGTGGGAGTTAATCTTCCAGATAAGATAGTGATTGAAAGAATTCTCTAGTCACCATCACCAAGTTAGTAGAACTTCGTGATGAACTATAGTATGCAAGGGATGACGAAAACGACTCCCGAGCTTTTCATGATGATGAAATCGATGAAGGTAGAAATCAAGAAAGAGCATCAAGTGTTGATGGTTGACAAGATCACTAGTTTCAAGAAAAAGGGCAAAGGGAAAGAAGGGGAACTTCAAGAAAAACAGCAAGCAAGTTGCTACTCAAGAGAAGAAACCCACACCTGGACCTAAGCCTGAAACTAAGTGCTTCTACTACAAGCAGACTGGTCACTGGAAGCGGAACTGCCCCAAGTATTTGGCGGATAAGAAGGATGGCAAGGTGAACAAAGGTATATGTGATATACATGTTATTGATGTGTACCTTACTAATGCTCGCAGTAGCACCTGGGTATTTGATACTGGTTCATTTGCTAACATTTGCAACTCGAAACAGGGACTACGGATTAAGCGAAGATTGGCTAAGGACGAGGTGACGATGCGCGTGGGAAATGGTTCCAAAGTCGATGTGATCACGGTCGGCACGCTACCTCTACATCTACATTCGGGATTAGTATTAGACCTAAATAATTGTTATTTGGTGCCAGCGTTAAGCATGAACACTATATCTGGATCTTGTTTGATGCGAGACGATTATTCATTTAAATTAGAGAATAATGGTTGTTCTATTTATATGGGTAATATCTTTTATGGTCATGCACCCTTAAAGAGTGGTCTATTCTTATTAAATCTCGATAGTAGTGACACACATATTCATAATATTGAAGCCAAAAGATGAAGAGTTGATAATGATAGTGCAACTTATTTGTGGCACTGCCGTTTGGGTCATATCGGTGTAAAGCGCATGAAGAAACTCCATACTGATGGACTTTTGGAACCACTTGATTATGAATCGCTTAGTACTTGCGAACCGTGCCTTATGGGTAGGATGACAAAAACACCGTTCTCCGGTACTATGGAGAGAGCAACAGATTTTTTGGAAATCATACATACAGATGTATGTGGTCCGATGAATGTTGAGGCTCGTGGCGGATATCGTTATTTTCTCACCTTCACAGATGACTTAAGCAGATATGGGTATATCTACTTAATGAAACATAAGTCTGAAACATTTGAAAAGTTCAAAGAATTTCAGAGTGAAGTTGAAAATCATCGTAACAAGAAAATAAAATTCCTACAATCTGATCGTGGAGGAGAATATTTGAGTTATGAGTTTGGTGTACATTTGAAACAATGCGGAATAGTTTCGCAACTCACGCCACCCGGAACACCACAACATAATGGTGTGTCCGAATGTCGTAATCGTACTTTACTTGATATGGTGCGATCTATGATGTTTCTTACTGATTTACCGCTATCGTTTTGGGGTTATGCTCTAGAGACAGCCGCATTCACGTTAAATAGGGCACCATCAAAATCCTTTGAGATGACGCCTTATGAACTGTGGTTTGGCAAGAAACCAAAGTTGTCGTTTCTGAAAGTTTGGGGTTGCGATGCTTATGTGAAAAAACTTCAACCTGATAAGCTCGAACCCAAATCGGAGAAATGTGTCTTCATAGGATATCCAAAGGAAACTATTGGATACACCTTCTATCACAGATCCGAAGGCAAAACTTTTTTTGCTAAATTCGGAAACTTTCTAGAGAAGGAGTTTCTCTCGAAAGAAGTGAGTGGGAGGAAAGTAGAACTTGATGAGGTAACTCTACCTGCTCCCTTATTAGAAAGTAGTACATCACAGAAACCAGTTTCTGTGACACCTACACCAATTAGTGAGGAAGCTAATGATGATGATCATGAAACTTCAGAACAAGATACTACTGAACCTCGTAGATCAACCAGAGTAAGATCCGCACCAGAGTGGTACGGTAATCCTGTTCTGGAAGTCATGCTACTAGATCATGATGAACCTACGAACTATGGAGAAGCGATGGTGAGCCCAGATTCCACAAAATGGCTTGAAGCCATGAAATTTGAGATGGGATCCATGTATGAGAACAAAGTATGGACTTTGGTTGACTTGCCCAATGATCGGCAAGCAATTGAGAATAAATGGATCTTCAAGAAGAAGACTGACGCTGACGGTAATGTTACTGTTTAGAAAGCTCGACTTGTCGCAAAAGGTTTTCGACAAGTTCAAGGGATTGACTACGATGAGACCTTCTCACCCGTAGCGATGCTTAAGTCTGTCCGAATCATGTTAGCAATTGCCGCATTTTATGATTATGAAATTTGGCAGATGGATGTCAAAACTGCATTCCTGAATGGATTTCTGGAAGAAGAGTTGTATATGATGCAGCCAGAAGGTTTTGTCGATCCAAAGGGAGCTGACAAAGTGTGCAAGCTCCAGCGATCCGTTTATGGACTGGTGCAAGCCTCTCACAGTTGGAATAAACGCTTTGATAGTGTGATCAAAGCATTTGGTTTTGTACAGACTTTTGGAGAAGCCTGTATTTACAAGAAAGTGAGTGGGAGCTCTCTAGCATTTCTGATATTATATGTAGATGACATATTACTAATCGGAAATGATATAGAATTTCTGGATAGCATAAAGGGATACTTGAATAAGAGTTTTTCAATGAAAGACCTTGGTGAAGCTGCTTACATATTGGGCATTAAGATCTATAGAGACAGATCAAGACGCTTAATTGGACTTTCACAAAGCACATACCTTGACAAAGTTTTGAAAAAAGTTCAAAATGGATCAAGCAAAGAAAGGATTCTTGCCTGTGTTACAAGGTGTGAAATTGAGTAAGACTCAATGCCCGACCAATGCAGAAGATAGAGAGAAAATGAAAGATATTCCCTATGCTTCAGCCATAGGCTCTATCATGTATGCAATGCTGTGTACCAGACCTGATGTGTGTCTTGCTATAAGTCTAGCAGGGAGGTACCAAAGTAATCTAGGAGTGGATCACTGGACAGCAGTCAAGAACATCCTGAAATACCTGAAAAGGACTAAGGATATGTTTCTCATATATGGAGGTGACAAAGAGCTCATCGTAAATGGTTACGTTGATGCAAGCTTTGACACTGATCCGGACGATTCTAAATCGCAAACCGGATACGTGTTTACATTAAACGGTGGAGCTGTCAGTTGGTGCAGTTCTAAACAAAGCGTTGTGGCGGATCTACATGTGAAGCGGAGTACATAGCTGCTTCGGAAGCAGCAAATGAAGGAGTCTGGATGAAGGAGTTCATATCCGATCTAGGTGTCATACCTAGTGCATCGGGTCCAATGAAAATCTTTTGTGACAATACTGGTGCAATTGCCTTGGCAAAGGAATCCAGATTTCACAAGAGAACCAAGCACATCAAGAGACGCTTCAATTCCATCTGGGGATCTAGTCCAGGTGGGAGACATAGAGATTTGCAAGATACATACGGATCTGAATGTTGCAGACCCGTTGACTAAGCCTCTTCCACGAGCAAAACATGATCAGCACCAAAGCTCCATGGGTGTTAGAATCATTACTGTGTAATCTAGATTATTGACTCTAGTGCAAGTGGGAGACTGAAGGAAATATGCCCTAGAGGCAATAATAATGTTATTATTTTATTTCCTTATATCATGATAAATGTTTATTATTCATGCTAGAATTGTATTATCCGGAAACATAATACTTGTGTGAATACATAGACAAACTAAACATCACTAGTATGCCTCTACTTGACTAGCTCGTTAATCAAAGATGGTTATGTTTCCTAACCATAGACATGTGTTGTCATTTGATTTACGGGATCACATTATTAGGAGAATGATGTGATTGACATGACCCATTCCATTAGCTTAGCACCCGATCGTTTAGTATGTTGCTATTGCTTTCTTCATGACTTATACATGTTCTATGACTATGAGATTATGCAACTCCCGTTTGCCGGAGGAACACTTTGTGTGCTACCAAACATCACAACATAACTGGGTGATTATAAAGGAGCTCTACAGGTGTCTCCAAAGGTAAATGTTGGGTTGGCGTATTTCGAGATTAGGATTTGTCACTCCGATTGTCGGAGAGGTATCTCTGGGCCCTCTCGGTAATGCACATCACATAAGCCTTGCAAGCATTGCAACTAATGAGTTAGTTGCGAGATGATGTATTACGAAACGAGTAAAGAGACTTGCCGGTAACGAGATTGAACTAGGTATTGAGATACCGACGATCGATTCTCGGGCAAGTAACATACCGATGACAAAGGGAACAACATATGTTGTTATGCGGTCTGACCGATAAAGATCTTCGTAGAATATGTGGGAGCCAATATGAGCATCCAGGTTCCGCTATTGGTTATTGACCGGAGACATGTCTCGGTCATGTCTACATTGTTCTCGAACCCGTAGGGTCCGCACGCTTAAGGTTTCGATGACAGTTATATGAGTTTATGAGTTTTTGATGTACCGAAGTTAGTTCGGAGTCCTGGATTTGATCACGGACATGACGAGGAGTCTCTTAATTGCCGAGACATAAATATTGATATATTGGACGGCTATATTCGGACACAGGAAGTGTTGCGGGTGATTTCAGAGAAAACCGGAGAGCCGAAGGGTTACCGGAACCCCCCCGGGAGAAGTAATGGGCCATATGGGCCTTAGTGAAGAGAGAGAGGGGCAGCCAGGGTGGGCCGCGCGCCTCCTCCCCCTTGGTCCGAATTGGACTAGGAGAGGGGGCGGCGCCCCCCTTTCCTTCTCCCTGCCCACTTCCTTCCCCCTCCTAGTAGGAATCCTACTCCTACTAGGAGGAGGACTCCTCCTTGGCGCGCCATAGGGCCGGCCGGCCTCCTCCCCTTGCTCCTTTATATACGGGGGTAGGGGCATCCCTAGACACACAAGTTGATCCACGTGATCGTTTTCTTAGCCGTGTGCGGTGCCCCCTTCCACCATAATCCTCGATAATATTGTAGTGGTGCTTAGGCGAAGCCCTGCGATAGTTGAACATCAAGATCGTCACCACACCGTCGTGCTGATGGAACTATTCCCCGACACTTTGCTGGATCGGAGTCCGGGGATCGTCATCGAGCTGAACGTGTGCTAGAACTCGGAGGTGCCGTACGTTCGGTGCTTGGATCAGTCGGATCGGGAAGACGTACGACTACTTCCTCTACGTTGTGTCAACACTTCCGTTGCCGGTCTACGAGGGTACGTAGACAACACTCTCCCCTCTCGTTGCTATGCATCACCATGATCTTGCATGTGCGTAGGATTTTTTTTTGAAATTACTACATTCCCCAACAATAGATTGGTAGGAAAAGACCATCGCTCGTCCTGACCGCCACTCATAAGGAAGACAATCAAATAAACACCTCATGCTTCAAATTTGTTACACAACGATTACCATACGTGCATGCTACGGGACTTGCAAACCTCAACACAAGTATTTCTCAAATTCACAACTACTCAACTAGCATGACTCTAATATCACCATCTTCATATCTCAAAACAATCATAAATAATCAAACTTCTCATAGTACTCAATGCACTTTATATGAAAGTTTTTATTATATCCCTCTTGGATGCCTAACATATTAGGACTAAATTCATAACCAAAGCAAACTACCATGCTATTTTGAGACTCTCAAAATGATATAAGTGAAGCATGAGAATTCAACAATTTCTTCAAAATAAAACTACCACCGTGCTCTAAAAAGATATAAGTGAAGCACTAGAGCAAATGACAAACTACTCCAAAAGATATAAGTGAAGATCAATGAGTAGTTGAATAATTATGTAAGTATGTGAAGACTACTCATATTTTTTTTAGATCTTAAGTACTTTATTCAAACAACAAGCCAAAACAAAATAAAATGATATTGCAAGGATAGCACATATCATGTAAAGAAGCAAAAACTTAGGCTCAACCAAAACTGACCGATGGTTGTTGAAGAAGAAAGGTGGGATGCCAACTGGGGCATCCCCAAGCTTAGATGCTTGAGACTTCTTGAAATATTAATTAGGGACCAAGCTTGATCTTTTGTGTCTCCTTAATTCATTTCATATCGTGGGTTTCCTAAATCTTAAAAATTTCATCCACACAAAACTCAACAAGAACTCATGAGATAAGCGAGTAAAAATCCATGCTAAACCTTATCATTCTCTACTATAGCAAATCACTAAAAATATTATTTAACATTTCCTACTAATTGCCTCCGCATATTTAACACTCCTATCCTAAAATAGAATCATTAAACAAGCAAACATATGCAAACAATGCAAACATAACAGTAATCTGTCTAAACAGGATAGTCTGTAAAGAATGCAAGAGGAATCATACTTCTTGAACTCCAAAAATTCTGAAAAATTACCACAATGTAGATAATTAGTTGTTACTAATTGTTTAAAAATTTCAAGATTTTATCATGTTCTGACTATTGAAAAATATTCAAAACATAACAGCAAACTTTCTGTTTTTAAAATAGCAACATATGGACTTGCAAAATAAGCATGGTAAAAAGGCTATACTTGACATTTTTATTGAAGTAAAAGATGCAAAATATTACTCTAAATAAAAGCAATAAAATTCTAATAAAAGAATATGACACTCCAAGCAAAACACATATCATGTTGTGAATAAAAATATAGCTCCAAGTAAGGTTACCGATGAACGAAGACGAAAGAGGGGATGCCTTCCGGGGCATCCGAAGCTTAGGCTCTTGGTTGTCCTTGAATATTACCTTGGGGTGCCTTGAACATCCCCAAACTTAGGCTCTTGCCACTTCTTATTCCATAGTCCATCGAATCTTTACCCAAAACTTGAAAACCGCACAAACACAAAACTTAATAAATAACGCGTAAGCTCCGTTAGTATAAGAAATGAAATTACCACTTAGGTACTATCAAGATAAGATTCATAATTTTTCTCACATGATGCCTACTGTACCATATCATTTCTACAATTTATATTAAGCAAGATAAGCCATAGAAACTAGAAAACAAGCAAACTATGCATCGAAAACAGAATCTGTCAAAAACAGAATAGTCTGTAGTAATCTGTAACTCTCGAATAATTTTGTAACTCCAAAAATCCTGACAAATTAGGAAGTCCTAGGCAATTTGTTTATAAATACTCTTCAAAAAGAATCAATATTCTATCGTGCTTCTGTTAAAAATGAAAACTAATCTCCTGGGTGAAAAAGTTTCTGTTTTTCTGCAGGATCAAATCAACTATCACCGTAAGCCATCCCAAAGGTCTTACTTGGCACTGTATTGAAACAAAAGCTATATAAAATGATTACTACAGTAGCATAATCATGTTAACACACAAAAACAGTAAGGGTAAATATTGGCTTGTCTCCCAACAAGTGCTTTTCTTTAATGCCTTTTTAGCTAGGCATGACGATCTCAATGATGCTCACATAAAAGATAAGAATTGAAACATAAAGAGAGCATCATGAAGAATATGACTAGCACATTTAAGCCTAACCCACTTCCTATGCATAGGGATTTTGTGAGAAAACAACTTGTCGGAACAAGAATCAACTAGCATAGGAAAGCAAAACAAGCATAGCTTCAAGATTTTCAACACATAGAGAGGAAACTTGATATTATTGCAATTCCTACAAGCATATGTTCCTCCTTCATAATAATTTTCAGTAGCATCATGAATGAATTCAAAAATATAACCATCACATAAAGCATTCTTTTCATGATCTACGAGCATAGAATTTTTTATTACTCTCCACATAAGCAAATTTCTTCTCATGAATAGTAGTGGGAGAAAACTCAACAAAATAACTATCATGTGAGGCATAATCCAATTGAAATTTAAAATCATGATGACAAGTTTCATGGATATCATTATTCTTTATAGTATACGTGTCATCACAATAATCATCATAGATAGGAGGGATGCTTTCATCATAATAAATTTGCTCATCAAAACTTGGGGGACAAAAAATATCATCTTCATCAAACATAGCATCCCCAAGCTTGTGGCTTTGCATATCATTAGCATCATGGGTATTCAAAGAATTCATACTAACAACATTTTAATCATGCTTGATACGTCTCCAACATATCTATAATTTTTGATTGCTCCATGCTTTTATATTATCTGTTTTGGATGTTAATGGGCTTTATTTTACACTTTTATATCATTTTTGGGACTAACATATTAACCGGAGGCCCAGCCCAAATTGTTGTTTTTTGCCTATTTCAGTGTTTCGCAGAAAAGGAATATCAAACGAAGTCCAAACAGAATGAAACCTTCAGGAACATGATTTTCTCAACAAACGTGATCTAGGAGACTTGGAGTGGGAGTCAAGAAATAATCAAGGAGGCCACGAGGCAGGGGGCGCGCCTACCCCCTAGGCCCGCCCTCCACCCTCGTGGGCCCCTCGTTACTCCACCGACCTACTTCTTCCTCCTATATAAGTCCACGTACCCCGCAAACATCCAGGAGCACCACAAAAACCTAATTCCACCACCGCAACCTTCTGTACCCAAGAGATCCCATCTTGGGGCCTTTTCCGGAGCTCCGCTGGAGGGGGCATTGATCACGGAGGGCCTCTACATCAACTCCATGGCCTCTCCGGTAATGTGTGTGTAGTTTACTTCAGACCTTCGGGTCAATAGCTAGTAGCTAGATGGCTTCTTCTCTCTCTTTGGATCTCAATACAAAGTTCTCCTCGATTCTCTTGGAGATCTATTCGATGTAATCTTATTTTGTGGTGTGTTTTTCGAGATCTGATGAATTGTTGGTTTATGATCCAGATTATCTATGAACAATATTTGATTCTTCTCTGAATTCTTTTATGTATGATTGTTTTATCTTTACAAGTCTCTTCGAATTATCAGTTTGGTTTGGCCTACTAGATTGATCTTTCTTGCAATGGGAGAAGTGCTTAGCTTTGGGTTCAATCTTGCGGTGCTCGATCCCATTGACAGTAGGGGAAACGACACGTATTGTATTGTTGCCATCGAGGATAAAAAGATGGGGTTTATATCATATTGCATGAGTTTATCCCTCTAAATCATGTCATCTTGCTTAAGGCGTTACTCTGTTCTTATGAACTTAATACTCTAGATGCATGCTGGATAGCGGTCGATGTGTGGAGTAATAGTAGTAGATGCAGAATTATTTCGGTCTACTTGTCCCGGACGTGATGCCTATATACATGATCATGCCTAGATATTATCATAACTATTCGCTTTTCTATCAATTGCTCGACAGTAATTTGTTCACCCACTGTAATACGTATGCTATCTTGAGAGAAGCCACTAGTGAAACCTATGGCCACGGGTCTACTTTCCATCATACAAGTTTCCAATCTACTTTATATTGCTATCTTTTTCTTTCAATCTATATCATAAAAATACCAAAAATATTTCTCTTATTATTATAAACTCTATCGTGGCCATGAAGGGATTGACAACCCCTTTATCGCGTTGGTTGCGAGGTTATTATTTGTTTGTGTAGGTACGAGGTGACTTGCGCGTGGTCCCCTACTGGATTGATACCTTGGTTCTCAAAAACTGAGGGAAATACTTTCGCTGCTTTACTACATCACCCTTTCCTCTTCAAGGGAAAACCAACGCAGTGCTCAAGAGGTAGCAATGCTCATCATCCAAACATTTAGTGCCAAACATTTTAATACATTCTTCTTCTAACACTTTGGCACAATTATCAGAATCCTTATTTTCATGAAAGACATTAAAAAGATAAAGCATATGAGGCAACCTTAATTCCATTTTTTGTAGTTTTCTTTTATAGACTAAACTAGTGATAAAACAAGAAACTAAAAGATTCGATTGCAAGATCTAAAGATATACCTTCAAGCGCTAACCACCCCGGCAACGGCGCCAGAAAAGATCTTGATGTCTACTACACAACCTTCTTCTTGTAGACGTTGTTGGGCCTCCAAGTGCAGAGGTTTGTAGGACAGTAGCAAATTTCCCTCAAGTGGATGACCTAAGGTTTATCAATCCGTGGGAGGCGTAGGATGAAGATGGTCTCTCTAAAAAAACCCTGCAACCAAATAACAAAGAGTCTCTTGTGTCCCCAACACACCCAATACAATGGTAAATTGTATAGGTGCACTAGTTCAATGAAGAGATGGTGATACAAGTGCAATATGCATGGTAGATAAAGGTTTTTATAATCTGAAATTAAAAAAAACAGCAAAGTAACTAATGATAAAAGTGAGCAAAAACGATATTACAATGCGTTGAAACAAGGCCTAGGGTTCATACTTTCACTACTGCAAGTTCTCTCAATAATAATAACATATTAGATCATATAACTATCCCTCAACATGCAAGAAAGAGTCACTCCAAAGTCACTAATAGCGGAGAACAAACAAAGAGATTATTGCAGGGTACAAAACCACCTCAAAGTTATCCTTTCTGATCGATCTATTCAAGAGTCCGTAGTAAAATAACACGAAGCTATTCTTTCCATTCGATCTATCCTAGAGTTCGTACTAGAATAACACCTTAAGACACAAATCAACCAAAACCCTAATGTCACCTAGATACTCCAATGTCACCTCAAGTATCCATGGGTATGATTATACGATATGCATCACACAATCTTAGATTCATCTATTCAACCAACACAAAGAACTTCAAAGAGTGCCCCAAAGTTTCTACCGGAGAGTCAAGACGAAAACGTGTGCCAACCCCTATGCATAAGTTCACAAGGTCACGGAACTCGCAAGTTGATCACCAAAATATACATCAAGTGGATCACATGAATATCCCATTGTCACCACAGATAAGCACATGCAAGACATACATCAAGTGTTCTATAATCCTTAAAGACTCAATCCAATAAGATAACTTCAAAGGGAAAACTCAATCCATTACAAGAGAGTAGAGGGGGAGATACATCATAAGATCCAACTATAATAGCAAATATCGCGATACATCAAGAACGTGCGGAATCAAGAACACGAAAGAGAGAGATAAAACACATAGCTACTAGTACATACCCTCAGCCCCGAGGGTGAACTACTCCCTCCTTGACATGGAGAGCGCCGGGATGATAAAGATGGCCACCGGTGATGGATTCCCCCCTTCGGCAGGGTGCCAGAACGGGTCTAGATTGGTTTTCGGTGGCTACGGAGGTTTGCGGCGACAGAACTCCCGATCTAGGTTTCTTTTGGGGGGTTTCTGTATTTATAGGAATTTTTGGCGTCGGTCTCACGTCAAGGGGGTCTCCGAGTCGTCCACGAGGCATGGGGCGAGCCCAGGGGGGTAGGGCGCGCCCTCCACCCTCGTGGACGGCTCGGGACTCTTCTGGCCTAACTATTTTACTCCGGGGGCTTCTTTTGGTCCATAAAAAATCATCAAAAATTGGCTCGTCAATTGGACTCTGTTTGGTATTCCTTTTCTATAAAACTCAAAAACAAGGAAAAAACAGAAACTGGCACTGGGCTCTAGGTTAATAGGTTGTTCCAAAAAATCATATAAAATAGCATATAAATGCATATAAAACATCCAAGATGGATAATATAAGCATGGAACAATCAAAAATTATAGATACATTGGAGACGTATCAATAAGCACATGCAAGACATACATCATGTGTTCTCAAATCCTTAAAGACTCAATCCGATAAGATAACTTCAAAGGGAAATCATGTCAAAAAAAACTTCAAAGGGAAAGCTCAATCCATTACAAGAGAGTAGAGGGGGAGAAACATCATAAGATCCAACTATAATAGCAAAGCTCACGATACATCAAGATCATGCCGAATCAAGAACACGAGAGAGAGAGAGATCAAACACATAGCTACCGGTACATACCCTCAACCACGAGGGTGAGCTACTCCCTCCTCGTCATGGAGAGCGCCGGGATGATGAAGATGTCCACCGGTGATGGATCCCCCTGGAAGGGTGCCGGAACGGGTCCCGATTGGTTTTTGGTGGCTGCAGAGGCTTGCGGCGGCGGAACTCCTGATCTAGGTTATTTTCTGGAGGTTTCTGTATTTATAGGAATTTTTGCCGTCGAGAACAAGTCAAGGGGGTCCCCGAGTCGTCCACGATATAGGGCGGCACACCGCGGGGGGGGGGGGGGGGGGGGGGGGGGGCGGCGGGCGGGGCGCGCCGGCCCCCCCGCCCCGCGGGGGGGGGGGGGGGGGGGGGAGGGGCGCGCACCCACCCTCGTGGACGGCCCGAGACTCCTCTGGCCCAACTCTTTTACTCCAGGGCTTCTTTTGGTCCATAAAATATCGTCAAAAATTGGCATGTCCATTGGACTCCATTTGGTATTCTTTTTTGTAAAACTCAAAAACAAGGAAAAAACAGAAACTGGCACTGGGCTCTAAGTTAATAGGTTAGTCCCAAAAATCATATAAAATAGCATATAAATGCATATAAAACATCCTAGATGGATAATATAAAAGCATGGAACAATAAAAAATTATAGATACGTTGGAGACGTATGAAGCATCCCGAAGCTTAATTCCTGCTCATCCTCGTGTAGGCAAATGATAAAAATAGAATTTTTGATGTGGAATGCTATCTAACATATTCATCAATGTAATCTTCTTTATTGTGTCAAGAATATTCAGATCTGAAAGATTCAAGACAAAAATTTAATATTGGCATAAAAATAATAATAGTTCAAGCATGCTAACCAAGCAATTATGTCTTCTCAAAATAACATAGCCAAAGAAAGCTCATCCCTACAAAATCATATAGTTTGGCCATGCTTCATTTTCGTCACACAAAATGCTCCCATCGTGCGCAAACCCGATGACAAGCCAAGCAATTGTTTCATACTTTAGTATTCTCAAAAAATTTCAACTTTCACGCAATATATGAGCGCGATCCATGGACATAGCACTAAGGGTGGAATAGAATATGATGATGGAGGTTGTGTGGAGAAGACAAAAAGGGAGAAAGTCTCACATCGACGCGGCTAATCAACAGGCTATGGAGATGACCATCAATTGATGTCAATGCGAGGAGTAGGGATTGCCATGCAACGGATGCACTAGAGATATAAATGTATGAAAGCTCAACAAAAGAAACTAATTGGATGTGCATCCAACTTGCTTTCTCACGAAGACCTAGGGCATTTTGAGGAAGCCCATTGTTGGAATATACAAGCCAAGTTCTATAATGAAAAATTCCCACTAGTATAGGAAAGTGACAAAATAAAAGACTCTCTATCATGAAGATCATGGTGCTACTTTGAAGCACAAGTGTGGAAAAAGGATAGTAACATTGTCCATTCTCTCTTTTTCTCTTTTTTTATTTGGGCCTTTTTTCTCCTTTTTATGGCCTTTTTTATTTGGTCTTCTTTGGCCTCTTATATATATTTTTTTCGTCTGGAATCTCATCCCGACTTGTGGGGGAATCATAGTCTCCATCATCCTTTCCTCACATGGGACAATGCTCTAATAATGAAAATCATCACACTTTTATTTACTTACAACTCAAGAATTACAACTCGATACTTAGAACAAAATATGACTCCATGTGAATGCCTCTGGCGGTGTACCAGGATGTGCAATGAAGCAAGAGTGACATGTATGAAAGAATTATGAAGGTGGCTTTGCCACAAATACAATGTCAACTTCATGATCATGCAAAGTAATATGACAATGATGGAGCGTGTCATAATAAACGGAACGGTGGAAACTTGCACGGCAATATATCTCGGAATGGCTATGGAAATGCCATAATAGGTAGGTATGGTGGCTGTTTTGAGGAAGATATAAGGAGGCTTATGTGTGATAGAGTGTATCATATCATGGGGTTTGGATGCACCGACGAAGTTTGCACCAACTCTCGAGGTGAGAAAGGGCAATGCACAGTACCGAAGAGGCTAGCAATGATGGAAGAGTGAGAGTGCGTATAATCCATGGACTCAACATTAGTCATAAAGAACTCACATACTTATTGCAAAAATCTACAAGTCATCAAAACCAAGCATTACGTGCATGCTCCTAGGGGGATAGATTGGTAGGAAAATTCCATCGCTCGTCCCCGACCGCCACTCATAAGGAAGGCAATCAGAGAACACCTCATGCTTCAAATTTGTCACACAACGATTACCATACGTGCATGCTACGGGACTTGCAAACCTCAACACAAGTATTTATTAATTTCACAATTACTCAACTAGCACGACTCTAATATCACCATCTTCATATCTCAAAACAATTATCAAGTATCAAACTTCTCATAGTATTCAATGCACTCTGTATGAAAGTTTTTATTATATCTATCCTGGATGCCCATCATATTAGGACTAGTTTTATAACCAAAGCAAATTACCATGCTGTTCTAAAAGACTCCCAAAATAATATAAGTGAAGAATGAGAGTTCAACAATTTCTTCAAAATAAAACCACCGTCGTTCTCTAAAAGATATAAGTGAAGCACTATAGCAAACGACAAACTACTCCGAAAGATATAAGTGAAGATCAATGTGTAGTTGAATAATTATGTAACTATGTGAAGACTCTATAACATTTAAGAATTTCAGATCTTGGGATATTATTCAAACAGCAACAAAAACAAAATAAAATAAAATGACGCTCCAAGCAAAACACATATCATGTGGTGAATAAAAGTATAGCTCCAAGTAAAGTTACCGATGAATGAAGACGAAAGAGTGGATGCCTTCCGGGGCATCCCCAAGCTTAGGCTCTTCGTTGTACTTGAATATTACCTTGGGGTGCCTTGGACATCCCCAGGCTTAGGCTATTGCCACTCCTTATTCCATAGTCCATCGAATCTTTACCCGAAACATGAAAACTTCACAACACAAAACTTAACAGAAAACTTGTAAGCTCCGTTAGTATAAGAAAATAAATCACCACTTAGGTACTGTTGTGAACTCATTCTAAATTCATATTGGTGTAATATCTACTGTATTATAACTTCTCTATGGTTCATACCCTCCGATACTACTCATAGATTCATCAAAATAAGCAAACAACACAATGAAAACAGAATTTGTCAAAAACAGAACAGTCTGTAGTAATATGGAGGTTCCGAATACTTCTGTCACTCCAACATTCTGAAAATTAGGACGACCTAAATAATTTGTATATTGATCTACTTCAGTTGGAATTGGTATTTTATCGCTCTCTGGTAAAAAATGAAAATTATTTTCGTGAGCGCACACTTTCTGTTTTTATCAGCAAGAGCAAAAAACAATCACCCAAGAAGATCCTGAAGGCTTTACTTGGCACCGACACTAATTAACACATAAAAACACAATCATAACAGAAGCTAGATGAATTATTTATTACTAAACAGTAACAAAAGCAAATAACAAAAATAAAATTGGGTTGCCTCCCAACAAGCGCTATCGTTTAATGCCCCAAGCTAGGCATGATGATGGCAATGATGCTCACATAAAAGATAGGAATTGAAACATAAAGAGAGCATCATGAAGAATATAACTAGCACATTTAAGCCTAACCCACTTCCTATGTATATGGATTTTGTGAGCAAACAACTTGTGGAACAAGAATCAACTTGCATAGGAAAGTAAAACAAGGATAACTTCAAGATTTTCAACACATAGAGAGGAAACTTGATATTATTGCAATATGTAAAAGCATATGTTCCTCTCTCATAATAATTTTCAGTAGCATCATGAATGAATTC